>NC_090035.1:82441089-82540777 GCF_037176765.1 Anolis sagrei | reverse complement strand
TGGTGCCCAGAATTGGACACAATATTCCAGATGTGGTCTAACCAAAGCAGAATAGAGCATGGGGAGCATGACTTCCCTAGATCTAGACACTATGCTCCTCTTGATGCAGGCCAAAATCCCATTGGCTTTTTTTGCCGCCACATCACATTGTTGGCTCATGTTTAACTTGTTGTCCACGAGGACTCCAAGATCTTTTCCACATGTCCTGCTCTCGAGTCAGGCCTCATTGTCCCCCATTCTGTCTCTTTGCATTTCGTTTTTCCTGCCAAAGTGGAGTATCTTGCATTTGTCACTGTTGAACTCCATTTTGTTAGTTTTGGCCCATCATCTCTCTCATCCGTCAAGATCCCTTTGAGTCCTGCTCCTGTCCTCTGGAGTCTTGGCTATCCCTCCCAATTTGGTGTCGTCTGCAAACTTGATGATCCTGCCTTCTAGCCTTCATCTAAGTCATGAATGAAGATGTTGAACAGGACCGGGCCCAGGACGGAACATTCCCACCTAGCTCCAATAGACAAGAGTCCTTTGTCCCATCCTGGTTATTCCACAGATATATAAACCCCCTTTTTTAGTTCCAACAGACCTCACTGCTTCTGAGGAAGCTTGCCATAGATGCAGGCGAAACGTCAGGAGAGAATGCCTCTAGAACATGGCCATATAGCCCGAAAAAACCTACAACAACCCAGATTTACACAAAGTTTTGTCTCAAAGAGAACATTTGGACTCTGTATGTATATGTAAAAGTCAATGACTTGGTCAAAGGCAAAAGGCTTCCATGTTTGTGAGTGTCTTCATTCATCTTCGTCACGACAGCCCAGCCCTGCTTTAAGTACTGTTAATATTGTAAACATTTTAATTAATTTAAGATTCAGTCTAAAATACTGATGATCGTCAGCCTAGATCAGTGGTTCTCAACCTTCCTAATGCCTCGACCCCTGAATCCAGTCCCTCATGTTGTGGTGACCCCCAACCATAACGTTGTTTTCGTTGCTACTTCATAATTGTGATTTTGCTCTGTTATGAATTGTAATGTAAACATCACATATGCAGGATGTATTTTATTCACTGGACCAAACTGGGCACAAATACCCAATACACCCAAATGTGAATGGTAGTGGGGTTGGGAGAGGATTGATTTTGTAATTTGGGAGTTGTAGTTGCTGGGATTTATAGTTCACTTATAATCAAAGAGCATTCTGAACTCCACCAGCAATGGATTTGAACCAAACTTGGCTCCCATCACGAATGGAAAACATTGGAAGGGTTTGATGGGCATTGACCTTGAGTTTGGGAGTTGTAGTTCACCTATATCCAGAGAGCACTGTGGGCTCAAACAATGATGGATCTGGGCCAAAACTTGGTACGAATACTCAATATGCCCAAATGTGAACACTGGTGGAGTTAGGGGGAAATAGACCTTGACATTTGGCAGTTGTAGTTGCTGGAATTTATGGTTCACTATAATCAAAGAACATTCTGAACTCTGCCAACTTGTAATTTAGGAGTTGTAGTTGCTGGGATTTATAGTTCACCTATAATCAAAGAGCATTCTGAACTCCACCAGTGATGGCATTGAACCAAACTTGGCACACAGAATTCCCAGGACCAACAGAAAACACTAGAAGGGTTTGGTGGGCATTGACCTTGGGTTTGGGAGTTGTAGTTCACCTATATCCAGAGAGCACTGTGGGCTCAAACAATGATGGATCTGGGCCAAAACTTGAAACAAATACTCAATATGCCGAAATGTGAACACTGGAGGAGTTAGGGGGAAATAGACCTTGACATTTGGGAGTTGTAGTTGCTGAAATTTGTAGTTCACTATAATCAAAGAACATTCTGAACTCCGCCAAGTTGTAATTTGGGAGTTGTAGTTGCTGGGATTTATAGTTCACCTATAATGAAAGAGCATCTGAACTCCACCATAACCCTAACATTATGAATCGACATGTAAATAATGATCTGCAGGATGTATTTTCATTCACTGGAGCAAATTTGACACAAATACCCGGTATGCCCAAATTTGAATACTGGTGGGGTTGGCGGGGGATTGATTTTGCCATTTGGGAGTTGTAGTTGCTGGGATTTATAGTTCACTATAACCAAAGAACATTCTGAACTCCGCCAACGATAGCATTGAACCAAACTTGGCACAGAGAATTCCCAGGTCCAACAGAAAACACTAGAAGGGTTTGGTGGGCATTGACCTTGAGTTTGGGAGTTGTAGTTCACCTATATCCAGAGAGCACTGTGGGCTCAAACTATGATGGATCTGGGTCAAAACTTGGCACAAATACTCAATATGCCCAAATGTGAACACTGGTGGAGCTGGGGGAAATAGACCTTGACATTTGGGAGTTCTAGTTGCTGGAATTTATAGTTCACTACAATCAAACACAAATGACAGAATTGGCTCAAACCTCCCACATGGAATCTCCATAACCAATAGAAAATACTGTGTTTTCTGTTGGTCCTTGGCGACCCCTCTGACACCCCTCGCGACCCCCTGAGTGGTCGCGACCCCCAGGTTGAGAATCACTCGCCTAGAATGACTGGGTTTTCTTGTTACGGTTGCCAGATAAATAAACACTTTCTGAATGTTAAAAAAGGGGAAGTTCCGTTTGGAGGAAGTCCAGGGAAAACACAATTCTGAGAAGAGACGTCACCAGCGAATGGATTTCCCTGCGAGTTTCTGTTTTTAGTTCAGAGTCGGAGAGAAGGAACACGACATGTCATTTGGAGGCTCAGCGGAGAGAAAGGATTTGGAGATGGCTAGGATAATATGTTGCCCCCAAAAGCAAAGCAATGGGAAGGGTCTGCTGTTTGCAGGTGAGTTCCTTGGAGCAGGGGACAGGGAATAATCTCTGCAAACTCTGCTCTCAATTGGCTTGAGTTCAACTACAAGTGGAGTGTCCATGCTCTGAAAAGTTTGGTACCAGACGTAACCTGTGTTGCAGATTTCAGAGCATTCACCCACCATGTGTTGTTGAAGGCTTTCATGGCCGGAATCACTGGATTGCTGTGAGTTTTCCGCGCTGTCTTGCCATGTTCTAGAAGCATTCTCTCCTGACGTTTCACCCACATCTATGGCAGGCATCCCCAGAGGTTGTGAGTTCTGTTGGAAACCAAGTAAGTGAGGTTTATGTGGAATGATCCATGGAATGATGTCCAGGGTGGAGAAAGAACTCTTGTCTGGGTTGTTGTAAGTTTTTTCAGGCTATATGGCCATGTTCTAGAGGCATTCTCTCCTGACGTTTCACCCACATCTATGGCAGGCATCCCCAGAGGTTGTGAGGTCTGTTGGAAACCAAGTAAGTGAGGTTTATGTGGAATGATCCATGGAATATTGCCCAGGGTGGAGAAAGAACTCTTGTCTGGGTTGTTGTAAGTTTTTTTCGGGCTATATTGCCATGTTCTAGAGGCATTCATAGAATCATAGAATCATAGAATCCAAGAGTTGGAAGAGACCTCCTGGGCCATCCAGTCCAACCCCATTCTGCCAAGAAGCAGGAATATTGCATTCAAATCACCCCTGACAGATGGCCATCCAGCCTCTGCTTAAAACCTTCCAAAGAAGGAGCCTCCACCACACTCCGGGGCAGAGAGTTCCACTGCTGAACGGCTCTCACAGTCAGGAAGTTCTTCTCATGTTCAGATGGAATCTCCTCTCTTGTAGTTTGAAGCCATTGTTCACGTCCTAGTCTCCAAGGAAGCAGAAAACAAGCTTGCTCCCTCCTCCTCCCTGTGGCTTCCTCTCATATATTTATACATTCTCTCCTGACGTTTCACCCACATCTATGGCAAGCATCCCTAGACGTTGTGAGTTCTGTTGGAAACCAAGTAAGTGAGGTTTATGTGGAATGATCCATGGAATATTATCCAGGGTGGGAGAAAGAACTCTTGTCTGGGTTGTTGTAAGTTTTTTCGGGCTATAAGGCCGTGTTCTAGAGGCATTCTCTCCTGACGTTTCACCCACATCTATGGCAGGCATCCCAGAGGTTGTGAGTTCTGTTGGAAACCAAGTAAGTGAGGTTTATGTGGAATGATCCATGGAATGATGTCCAGGGTGGGAGAAAGAACTCTCGTCTGGGTTGTTGTAAGTTTTTTCAGGCTATATGGCCATGTTCTAGAGGCATTCTCTTCTGACATTTTGCCTGCATCTATGGCAAGCATGCCCAGAGGTTGTGAGTTCTGTTGGAAACCAAGTAAGTGAGGTTTATGTGGAATGATCCATGGAATATTATCCAGGGTGGGAGAAAGAACTCTTGTCTGGGTTGTTGAAAGTTTTTTTGGGCTATATTGCCATGTTCTAGAGGCATTCATAGAATCATAGAATCATAGAATCCAAGGGTTGGAAGAGACCTCATGGGCCATCCAGTCCAACCCCCTGCCAAGAAGCAGGAATATTGCATTCAAATCACCCCCGACAGATGGCCATCCAGCCTCTGTTTCAAAGCTTCCAAAGAAGGAGCCTCCACCACACTCCGGGGCAGAGAGTTCCACTGCTGAACGGCTCTCACAGTCAGGAAGTTCTTCCTAATGTTCAGATGGAATCTCCTCTCTTGTAGTTTGAAGCCATTGTTCCACGTCCTAGTCTCCAAGGAAGCAGAAAACAAGCTTGCTCCCTCCTCCTCCCTGTGGCTTCCTCTCATATATTTATACATTCTCTCCTGACGTTTCACCCACATCTATGGCAAGCATCCCTAGACGTTGTGAGTTCTGTTGGAAACCAAGTAAGTGAGGTTTATGTGGAATGATCCATGGAATATTATCCAGGGTGGGAGAAAGAACTCTTGTCTGGGTTGTTGTAAGTTTTTTCGGGCTATAAGGCCGTGTTCTAGAGGCATTCTCTCCTGACGTTTCACCCACATCTATGGCAGGCATCCCCAGAGGTTGTGAGTTCTGTTGGAAACCAAGTAAGTGAGGTTTATGTGGAATGATCCATGGAATATTGTCCAGGGTGGGAGAAAGAACTCTTGTCTGGGTCGTTGTAAGTTTTTTTGGGCTATATGGCCATGTTCTAGAGGCATTCTCTCCTGATGTTTCACCCACATCTGTGGCAGGCATCCCTAGAGGTTGTGAGTTCTGTTGGAAACCAAGTAAGTGAGGTTTATGTGGAATGATCCATGGAATATTGTCCAGGGTGGGAGAAAGAACTCTTGTCTGGGTCGTTGTAAGTTTTTTTGGGCTATATGGCCATGTTCTAGAGGCATTCTCTCCTGATGTTTCACCCACATCTGTGGCAGGCATCCCTAGAGGTTGTGAGTTCTGTTGGAAACCAAGTAAGTGAGATTTATGTGGAATGATCCATGGAATATTGTCCAGGGTGGAGAAAGAACTCTTGTCTGGGTTGTTGTAAGTTTTTTTCGGGCTATATTGCCATGTTCTAGAGGCATTCATAGAACCATAGAATCATAGAATCCAAGAGTTGGAAGAGACCTCCTGGGCCATCCAGTCCAACCCCATTCTGCCAAGAAGCAGGAATATTGCATTCTAAGCACCCCTGACAGATGGCCATCCAGCCTCTGCTTAAAAGCTTCCAAAGAAGGAGCCTCCACCACACTCCGGGGCAGAGAGTTCCACTGCTGAACGGCTCTCACAGTCAGGAAGTTCTTCCTCGTGTTCAGGTGGAATCTCCTCTCTTGTAGTTTGAAGCCATTGTTCCATTGCGTCCTAGTCTCCAAGGAAGCAGAAAGGAAGCTTGCTCCCTCCTCCCTACTGTGGCTTCCTCTCACATATTTATACATTCTCTCCTGACGTTTTGCCTGCATCTATGGCAAGCATCCCCAGAGGTTGTGAGTTCTGTTGGAAACCAAGTAAGTGAGGTTTATGTGGAATGATCCATGGAATGATGTCCAGGGTGGGAGAAAGAACTCTTGTCTGGGTTGTTGTAAGTTTTTTCGGGCTATATAACCATGTTCTAGAGGCATTCTCTCCTGACGTTTCGCCTGCATCTATGGCAAGCATCCTTAGACGTTGTGAGTTCTGTTGGAAACCAAGTCAGTGAGGTTTATGTGGAATGATCCATGGAATGATGTCCAGGGTGGGAGAAAGAACTCTTGTCTGGGTTGTTGTAAGTTTTTTCGGGCTATATAACCATGTTCTAGAGGCATTCTCTCCTGACGTTTTGCCTACATCTATGGCAAGCATCCTTAGACGTTGTGAGTTCTGTTGGAAACCAAGTCAGTGAGGTTTATGTGGAATGATCCATGGAATGATGTCCAGGGTGGGAGAAAGAACTCTTGTCTGGGTTGTTGTAGGTTTTTTCGGGCTATATAACCATGTTCTAGAGGCATTCTCTCCTGACGTTTCGCCTGCATCTATGGCAAGCATCCTCAGAGGTAGTGAGGTCTGTTGGAAATAGGAAAAAAGGGTTTATGTATCTGTGGAATGACCAGGGTGGGACAAAGAACTCTTGTCTGCTGGAGCTAGGGGTGAATGTTTCAACTAACCACCTTGATTAGCATTTGATGGCCTAGCACAGTGGTTCTCAACCTGGGGGTCGAGACCCCTGAGGAGGTCACGAGAGGGTTTTAGAGGGGTCGCCAAACACCATCAGAAAACACAGTATGTTGTGTTGGTCATGGGGGTTCTGAGTGGGAAGTTTGGGCCAATTCTATCATTGATGAGGTTCAGAATGCTCTTTGATGTTAGGTGAACTATAAATCCCAGCAACTACAACTCCCAAATGCCAAGATCTATTTTCCCCAAACACCACATTTGGGCATATTGTGTATTTGTGCCAAGTTAGGTCCAGATCCATCATTGTTTGAGTCCACAGTGCTCTCTGGATCTAGGTGAACTACAACTCCCAAACTCAAGGTCAGTGCCCACCAAACCCTTCCAGTATTTTCTGTTGGTCGTGGGACTTCTGTGTGCCAAGTTTGGTTAAATTCAATCGTTGGTGGAGTTCAGAATGCTCTTTGATTTTAGGTGAACTAGAAATCCCAGCAACTACAACTCCCAATTGACAAAATCAACCCCTCACCCAACCCCACTATTATTCAAATTTGGGTGTATCGGGTATTTGTGCCAAATTTGGTCCAGTGAATGAAACTACATCCTACATATCGGATATTTACATTACAATTCGTAATAGTACCAAATTTACAGTTATGAAGCAACAACGAAAATAATATTATGGTTGGGGGTCACCACAACATGAGGATCTGTATTAAGGGGTCGCAGCATTAGGAAGGTTGAGAAACACTGGCCTAGCAGTTGTTTGGTGTGGCTTGTTAGTGCCTGGGGCAATCTTTAGTTGAGAGGTGGTTAGATGTCCCTGATTGTTTTCCTCTCTGTTGTCTTGCTCTTGTAATTTTAGAGTTTTTTTTAATACCAGTAGCCAGATTTTGTTCATCTTCGTGCTTTCCTCCTTTCTGTTGAAATTGCCCATTTTCCTAGTTCCAACAGACCTCACTACCTCTGAGGATGCTTGCCATAGATGCAGGTTAAATATCAGGAGAGAATGCCTCTAGAACATGGCCATATAGCCTGAAAAAACGTACAACAACCCAGTGATTCTGGCCATGAAAGCCTTTGGCAATACATTCACACCTAGCTCCAGCAGACAAGAGACCTTTGTCCCACCCTGGTAATTCCACAGATATATAAACCCTGTTTCCTAGTTCCAACAGACCTCACAACCTCTGAGGATGCTTGCCATAGATGCAGGCGAAACGTCAGGAGAGAATGCTTCTATAACATGGCCATATAGCCTGAAAAAACCTACAACAACCCAGTGATTCTGGCCATGAAAGCCTTTGACAATACATTGAACTCTTGTCTGTTGGAGGCAGGTGTGAAGGTTGCAATTTGCCATTTGCCTTTCACACAGACCTCGAGCAGACAAGAGTTCTTTCTCCGCCCTGGACAGCATTCCACAGATATAGAAACCTCACTTACTTAGTTGTTTGCAGGTGAGTTCCTTGGAGCACAGGATGGGGAAATAATTCTGAACTGGTCTCTACAGACTGATCAGAATTGGCTTGGACTCCAATACAGGCTCATTGTTCATCCTTGGGAACAATAACATCATGTAATACAATATGTTCCTGTTTAGAAAGTGTTCTTTCCTGGGTTGTTGTAGGCTTTTTCGGGCTCTATGGCCATGTTCTAGAGGCATTCTCTCCCGACGTTTTGCCTGCATCTGTGGCAAGCATCCTCAGAGGTAGTGAGGTCTGTTGGAACTAGGAAAAAGGGGTTTATATATCTGTGGAATGACCAGGGTGGGACAAAGGACTCTTGTCTGCTGGAGCTAGGTGTGAAGGTTTCAACTGACCACCTTGATGAGCATTTTTGTGTCCAATTCTGGGCACCACAATTCAAGAGAGATATGGACAAGCTGGAATGTGTCCAGAGGAGAGCGACTAAAATGATCAAGGGTCTGGAGAACAAGCCCTATGAGGAGCGGCTTAAGGAGCTGGGCATGTTTAGCCTGAAGAAGAGAAGGCTGAGAGGAGATATGATAGCCATGTATAATAAATATGTGAGAGGAAGCCACAGGGAGGAGGAGGGAGCAAGCTTCCTTTCTGCTTCCTTGGAGACTAGGACGCAATGGAACAATGGCTTCAAACTACAAGAGAGGAGATTCCATTTGAACATGAGGAAGAACTTCCTGACTGTGAGAGCCGTTCAGCAGTGGAACTCTCTGCCTCGGAGCGTGGTGGAGGCTTCTTCTTTGGAAGCTTTGAAACAGAGGCTGGATGGCCATCTGTCAGGGGTGATTTGAATGCAATATTCCTGCTTCTTGGCAGAATGGGGTTGGACTGGATGATGGCCCAGGAGGTCTCTTCCCACTCTTGGATTCTATGATTCTATGATTCCAAGTGGAATCCTCGACATGCGAGTGCGGTGAAGAGCCAACCACTGACCACCTGCTGCAATGCACCCTGAGCCCTGCCACATGATGCACCTTGCGGCAACACCACAGGCACTCCAAGGGGACAGATACTGGTCAAAGGACATTTAATCAGCTACCAAGTTTGCAAAATTTGTGGGGTTTTTTTATCTGTTTGTTTGTTTTGTTCTGTTAGAAATATAATACTATGTTCTGGTTGCGGATGACACAATAAATAAAAAATAAATGGCTGGATCCCCATTTTCTGAAAAGCCAAAAGGGGGAAACCCAATGACTTGTGGAGTGGATTTCAGGGACCCAGAAGCCGCTTTGAGATGGTGGCCACATTTGCTGGGGTCTTTTTGCTTTGAATTCATGTTTTGACCCTTCTCCCTCTCTTGTTTTCTCACTAAAGTCTCTGTCCTAAGTTGGTGCTTCTTGTTGACCGGAGCCCAAAGTGGGACGACAACCACTATCTCGGTGAACCCATCAAAGCCAATTGAAGGAGGAGACGTCAGCCTCACCCCTGCAAATGTGCCTACAAACCCTACTACCTGCCGTTGGTTCCGAGGGGAAGACAATACTGCAAGCACCATCCTTATCTACTTCTTTCCAAGTATACAGAGACCAGGAGCCAACTACACTGGGCGAGAGACTATGGACTTCACATGCTCCCTTCACATCACAAATTTAGCAGGAAACGACTCTGGAACCTATATGTTCTTACTAGAGAGTGCTGGAGGAACTTTAAAAGGGGAAGTGGACATTGTGGTCTCAGGTACGTTTCAGGTGTTCTCCAGGTGTCCTTCCTTTCTTTCTGCAGCCTTCTTCCCTGGATGTGGATCTGGAGAACTTCAAGGAGTCCCTTCCTCTCCCAAAATGCATTTCCTCCCAAAAGAGGCTCCTGATCCTTCTACCCTTGTCCTTTGGCTCTCAGAAGTGGAGCTAAAATAGTCCTCCCTGGGCCTAGAGAGGGGCCAAATGAATCTGTTGGGGAGTGAATGAATGTCCACATGATGCATGGAGTCCATTCACTTTAAGGCAGTGTTTCTTCAACCTTTCTAATGCTGTGACCACTTAATCCAGTTCCTCATGTGGTGGTGACTCCCAACCATACAATTATTTACACTGCTACTTCATAACTGTAATTTTGATACTGTAATGAATTATAATTTAAATATCTGATATGCAGGATGTATTTTCATTCACTGGACCAAATTTGGCACAAGTACCTGATACGCCCAATCTAAGAGCATTCTGAACTTGACCAACGATGGAATTGAACCAAACTTGGCACAGAGAACTCCCCTGACCAACAGAAAATACTGGAAGGGTTTGGTGGGCATTGACCTTGAGTTTTGGAGTTGTAGTTCACCTACATCCAGAGAGCACTGTGGACTCAAACAGTGACAGATCTGGACCAAACTTGGCATGAATACTCAATATGGCCAAATGTTAACACTGGTGGAATTTGGGGAAAATAGATCTTGACATTTAGGAGTTGTAGTTGCTGGGATTTATAGTTTACCTACAATCAAAGATCATTCTGAACCCCACTAATAATAGAACTGGGCCAAACTTCTCACACAGAAGCCCTACACCTTGAAGGTACTTGCTGGCATGAGCCTCCCTCCAGCCTTGCACATTCTCCCTCACTTGCACATGCGCAGCATTCTGCCATGCGCCAAGCACGCTTGCTCTCCCCTCCCCACATGGAGTCTCAGAAATAGTCCTCTCCTTGGCTGAGAGAGGGTTGAGAGGCTGGCCAATCTCCAGAGGCGGCTCATCCATTACGCGAAGTAAGCGGTCGCAGAACACTTTTTTTTTTTTGCCAGGGGTGCAGAGGCCCATCCTGGGCCCGGGCCTGATCAGGATCTTCATTCATGACTTAGATGAAGGGTTAGAAGGCAGGATCATCAAGTTTGCAGACGGGACCAAATTGGGAGGGAGAGCCAATAGTCCAGAGGACAGGAGCAGGATTCAAAGGGATCTTGATAGATGAGAGAGATGGGCCAAAACTAACAAAATGAAGTTCAACAGGGACAAATGCAAGATACTCCACTTAGGCAGGAAAAACGAAATGCAAAGAGACAGAATGGGGGACAATGCCTGGCTCGAGAGCAGTACGTGTGAAAAAGATCTTGGAGTCCTCGTGGACAACAAGTTAAACATGAGCCAGTAATGTGATGTGGCAGCAAAAAAAGCCAATGGGATTTTGGCCTGCATCAAGAGGAGCCTAGTGTCTAGATCTAGGGAAGTCATGCTCCCCATGCTCTATTCTGCTTTGGTTAGACCACTTTACCTGGAATATTGTGTCCATTTCTGGGCACGACAATTCAAGAGAGATATCGAGAAGCTGGAATATGTCCAGAGGAGGGCGACTAAAATGATCAACGGTCTGGAAAACAAGCCCTATGAGGAGCGGCTTAAGGAACTGGGCATGTTTAGCCTGAAGAAGAGAAGGCTGAGAGGAGACATGATAGCTGTGTATAAATATGTGAGAGGAAGCCACAGGGAGGAGGAGGGAGCAAGCTTGTTTTCTGCTTCCTTGGAGACTAGGACGCGGAAAAATGTTAAAATCAGCTGGAAAAACAGGGGAGGGAGAGGCACCTTCCATTAACGAAGCGATTCGGATTTCTGACATTTCCGAAAAAAATTCGGAAAAAAAATTCAGATTTTCATTTCAAAATCGAATTGCCAGCGCACCCTACATCCGAAACGAGTTTTGAACCTTTTTTTTTTTTGGATCAACCAAGTCTAGTACCTACCTAACTTCATCCCCTTTTTCTTTCTCTACAGAACCAGTTAGCGGAGTCTCCATCACCAGTACTCCCAGTGAGATCCTGGAAGGCGACGTCACGACCCTGACTTGCAGTTCCACAAATGGCAGCGAGGTCTCCTTCTTCTGGTTCAAAAGGGACCAGATCTTGGAAAGTGACAATCGTGTATCTTTAAGCAATAATAGCCGCGTCTTAACGTTCAACAGGACACTCCGGCAAGACTCGGGCGTCTACACCTGCTTGGTCAACAACAGCGTTTCTAGTAGCAATGGCAGCCACACACTTGACGTTTTCTGTAAGTCTGGCTTTCTATTTTGAGGGAAAATAAAATGGGAAATGTGGGCCTGGAGGGGTTAAGGCGGTAAATTTTGAAAGAGAGCATAAAGAGTCAAGTCTTTTAGAAAGAAGAGTAATCCTTAAGGCAGTGGTTCCCAACGTTTTTGTGACCAGGGGCCACTTTGACCAGGGACCACTCTTGGCCATGGTGGTCCACGCTCTCGTTACATCTAGGATAGACTACTGCCATGCACTCTACGTGGGGTTGCCTTTGAAGACTGCTCAGAAGCTTCAAATAGTCCAACGAGAGGCAGCCACAGGCCCGTAGCCTTGATTTTTGATTCGGGGGGGGGGGGGGGGTGAGTTTGTTTTGGGGGGGGGGCTGAGTCTGAAAGAGGGTCTTTTGTATTGTTACCCCAATACCCCCATGCATATGGGATATATTGAGTATGGTGATCAGATCATGATATGAATAAACATAACAGTTTAAATCAGGGGTCAGGAACCTTCGGCCCTCCAGGTGTGGTGGACTTCAACTCCCACAATTCCTTGAGGCTCGGCATTCGCCCCAAAGGCTTACCTTGGCCTCAAGGAATTGTGGGAGTTGAAGTCCACCACACCTGGAGGGCCGAAGGTTCCCCATGCCTGGTTTAAATAATGCACCAGTAAGGCCTTCTCGCGGACCACCATGAGAATTTCGGGGGGGAGGGGGCTGAAGTTCCTCGAGCCCCCCCCCCCCCGGCTACATGCCTGGGGCAGCCAGGTTAATAACTGGGGCGGCATACAGGGAGCATACAACTCCCATGTTACGTCAGCTCTCCTGGCTGCCTGCTCGGAAGCTTCAATTTGTAATTCTTTGTAAAGCACTTATGGAGAAGATCCTTTGAATCCCCCCAAAGGGCTGCTCCATGCTTGGTCAATGGACACCTAGAATCCTAGAATCCTAGAGTTGGAAGAGACCTCATGGGCCATCATCCAGTCCAACCCCCTTCTGCCAAAAAGAAGGAAAATCGCATTCAAAGCACCCTCGACAGATGGCCATCCAGTCTCTTTTTAAAAAGTAGGAGCCTCCACCACACCCTGGGGCAGAGAGTCCCACTGCTGAATGGCTCTCACAGTCAGGAAGTTCTTCCTCATGTTCAGGTGGAATCTCCTTTCCTGTAGTTTGAAGCCATTGTTCCATGTCCTAGTTTCCAGGGAAACAAAACAAGCTTGCTCCCTCCTCCTCCCTGTGACTTCCCCTCACATAGTTATACATGGCTATCATGTCTCCTCTCAGCATTCTTCAGGCTAAACATGCCCAGCTCTTTCAGCTGCTCCTCATAGGGCTTGTTCTCCAGATCCTGGATCATTTAAGTCTTTGAATGTAAAGGAGGCTCTTGGGTCGCCCGAAACAAAAGTGTGCACCAAGCCATTCCTTGGTGTATTTTGCCTTTTGTGACTTATAGAACTCCCTTTCCAAGGCCCAAGACCTGCCTTTCCTGCATCCATTCCAGTATGGCCCAATGATCCTGTGATCCATCCCATTAAGCCAGTATACACCATGGGCTCCGTCCTCAGTCTCTTCTACAATGCGGACTCCAACCCAAGTGCAAACTACACTTGGCCTTCTAGCAACCAAATGAGCAAGTTGCAATTCTTTAATCCAGCTTTAAATAACACCAGGAACTACATTTGCACGGCTTCCAATGTGGAGACTGTCCTGATTGGATCTCAAGTCCTTCAATGCCGTCTTCCATTCATCCCTTTTTTTATCCCCACCTGAAAATAAGCTTCCCTTAGATCCAGTTTTGTGACGATCCTTCCCTTTGACAAATGTCCCAACATATCTTTCACTAAAGGCATTGAGTATTGATTTGAAATACATATGGCATTCAGACCTGATCCTTCTCCCTTTTCTTTTCCAGATGGGCCTGATGACATTCACCTCAACTCGCATCTGGTAGAGGTCACAATGGGACTCTGTTCCCATCTGAACCTTTCATGCATTGCCAACTCCAACCCTCCAGCACAGTTTCAGTGGTTTTTCAATTATACTGATATGAATGTGACTGAATCAACCTACAGCATTGGCCCAGTGACCTGGGAAGATGCAGGAAATTACACGTGCCAGGCTTCCAACAAGAGAACCAACAAGACGGGCAGTGCCACCATCACCATTAAATTGCAAAAGGGTGAGTGTCCAAAACTGGTGACCAGTGAAGACTTAGGCCAAATGTTTTGTCCATTTCCGCTCACTCTATCAGTTCCATCATGGAAGGTAATCTTAAATCCTTCCATCTTGATGCCTACGGCAGTCTCGCTGCTGTGGTCATACATGGCATCCACATTGGAAACATTGGAAGGACATTCAAACCCAATGGCTGGGTTCTGGAGGGGTAGGAATAGGGCTGGACCCATTTGCTGTAGTTTTCTCCCTTCTTTTCAAAGAGAAATGCCCCTCTTCTTTTTGAAGTGCAACATTTTGCAATCTCCTCCCTTCTTTTCGAAGTGGAATGCTTTGCAGTGTTCTCCCTTCTTTTTGATGTGACATGTTGCAATGCAGACAAAATGGGAAGGTATGTGACAAGGTTGGAAAACCCCATCTTGAGCATCCCGACCCACGATGATAGCAAATTGCCCCAAATGTCCTTTTCTATGTTTTTTTTTGGCAGATCTTCTTGAAAGATTGGGACTTGGACCTGGAACCATTGCTGGGATCATGATCGTGAGCTTGGCATTGGGATTGGGCCTGGTTGAAGGCCTGCTTTATTTCTTTCTCCGTAAGACTTTGGGAACTTCCCAGAATTCCTGTGTTTTCTTACCAATCTGGGAGAAGGGGGAGACATACAACTATAGCAATAGCAGTGTATGCATGGAGGACGGTATTTGAAATATGGGCAATATGGGCAGGATAGGGAAGCCAGGATGGACAGCACCACAATTCAAAAGAGATGTTGTCTCTAAGCTGGAATGTGTCCAGAGGCGGGCAACTCAAATGATCGAGGGTCTGGAGAACAACCCTATAGGGAGCGGCTTAAGGAGCTGGGCATGTTCAGCCTGCAGAAGAGAAGGCTGAGAGGAAACATGATGGGGGCCATGGATACATATGTGAGAGGAAGTCATAAGGAGGAGGGAGCAAGCTTCCTTTCTGCTGCCCTAGAGACTAGGACGCAATGGTGCAATGGCTTCAAACTACAGGAAAGGAGATTCCACCTGAACATGACGAAGAACTTCTTGACTGTGAGAGCTGTTCAGCAGTGGAACTCTCTGCTCCAGAGTGTGGTGGAGGCTCCTTCTTTGGAGGTTTTGAAACAGAGGCTGGATGGCCATCTGTCAGGGGTGCTTTGAATGCAATTTTCCTGCTTCTTGGCAGAATGGGGTTGGACTGGGTGATGGCCCAGGAGGTCTCTTCCAACTCTAGGATTCTATGATTCCATGACAGCCTTGATAAGGGAAAATTCAGGAAAAAAATAGCTGGGAAGATGATGGGAGAAACGTGAAGGAAGGCTGGAAGGACAAATGGGAGGAATTGTTGAAAGAAAGCCTGTTGGGGAAGGCATGGGTTGAAGCCTCTTTAACCTGAAGTATCTCAAAGGAATAAAGAAGAGTTGTGATGTGAGTAAAGGTTGGCAGAAAACAGGTTTTGGATAAGAAGTTAGCCATGCCTGGACAGAGCATTAGTTCCACCAACTGGCTTCTGCTATTGATGAAGGCATGATGGAAATACATAATACACATATTGGAAGATATGTATTTGATGTAACCATATTAGAAATAGGAATTAGAAAATATAAAGGATGTATGTATGCATGAACTTCACTTCACTTGGCTTCTTAAAAGCTGCAAAATTAGATGCTTCAAGAGAGGCCAAGGTCTAGGAAAGGAATGTCAAGAGGCCTCTGGCAAATTTCAAGAGACTCTTTCCATTTTGGTACCAAGCGAAGCTTATTGTAAGGTTAATGAGCTGGCCATCAAGAGGCTTCAGGAAGGACTTATCTCACGATGGATGGAAGCTCTTGCTATCAGTAGCCTAGTAGACACTCTGGCGCATGGCCCTCATTAGATAAAGATGCTTAAATGAAGATTGACAGGTGTTGAAGTTAAATATGCCGTTGAAGTCAATGTAAAAGTAGAATTTTGTGATGCACATTGTGATGCCTATATGTTGCATGCATATTATTATAAAGGGTATATAAACCAAGGCTTTTCTTTGTTTGGTACCCTGTCTCTGGACTACCAGCAGGGTCCATATCCGGTTGACGCCAACTGAGAATAAACCATGCTTTTTCAGACCTCAGGAACTCTCTTTGTCTCTTTTCCTCAAACCTTCTCCTTGCCATTTCACTATTATAAGTCCTTGTGCCAAAGAGCATCCAAATAAAGACCTTATTGCCATCAGGATGGACAATGGGTGATGATGATGGGAGCTGTAGCCTGACAAATCCAAATCAGGGTTTCCTACCAAGTCTTGATTCCTTGCTTTCTTTCCTTTCCTGCAGGGATCCGCCCTCAGAGAAAGAAACCAACCTCAGACCCCATCCAATCTGGACCCCCAACCTATGAAAATGTCTCTCGTCCAGGACAGAGGAACATTGGGGTGAGCCAAGCTCCTTCTCCTTCCTTTTTGCCAGAAGTTCCAACTAGTACAACGGGCAGAAGCCAGGCTCCTAACTGGAGCTAATGATAGGGAGTGCTCAACACCCCTAATAAAACAGCTTCACTGGCTGCTGATTAGTTGCTGGGTCCAATTGAAGGTGCAGGTTATGACCTATAAGGCCCTATATGGTTCGGGCCTCGCCTATCTCCACAAACACATCTCTCCCTATGGACCAGCGTGAAATCTAAGATTACTGGGAAGGCCCTCCTTTTGCTCCCACCACTGTCTCAAGCAAAAAAGTGGGGATGAGGGAGAGGGCTTTCTTGGTGGTGGCCCCTCACTTCTGGAACGCCCTCCCTAGGGAACTAAGACAGGCCCCATCACTCGCCTCTTTTTGGAAGGTCCTGAAGACCTTGTGGTTTCATCAGGCCTTTGATAAGGACTAGTCCGAGGCCTGATGCTCCTGGCCTTCAGTTAAGGCCCAACCATCACATTGTCCATTCCCTCGTTCCTCCTCCACATTTGACACTGGCTTCTGGCCAAGACCTTCCTCTTCAAAATTGCCAGAAGGTCCTGGAAGAAGTAGCCGCAGGCCCCAAGGATCTTTGATAAGTTCACTAGTTAACATCTCACTTTTTCCAAATGCAGCTGGGGTCATTCATTCTAAATGCACTCAACAAGGGTCAGGATTTGGAGCCAATTTAGGGACTTTGCCAGTGGATAAATGTCAAATGTTGTGTTCTTTCTTTGGAACAGGAGAATCTGGGAAGTCCTTCTGACCCGAGCAGCCATACATATGAGGTGAGAAGAAGGGAGGGTTCAACATCTTTGGTGGGTTCAAAAGACATGCATTGCATTCAAGGCTTGAGGTTTGTCGAAGAGTTTAAGTAGAAGCTGCATGGTCCTCTGTCAGGAGGGTTTGGATGTTATCTTCTAGGCCTGGGTAACAACGGAAAAAATTGTTTCTAAAATTGATTCGTTTTTTGGGGATTTTTGCGTTTCGTTATTTAAAATAATTACAAAATTTTCCTTTTAAAAAGTTTGATATTTACGAAATTTCGTAAATGTGAAAAAAATTACAAAACATTAACGAATCGATTTCCGAAACAATAACGAATTGATTCGTTAATGGCGGACGCGACCGCGAAATACGCTAAAAAACCTCCAAAAACTTCTGAAGCTTCCCTCTCCCTCTGTTCTTGACTGTTGGTGTGATATTATAATTTTTTTTTCACTAATTAAACAAAAAACAGCTATAAAACTTGCCCCAGACATGCAGAAATAATAACGAAACGACCTCAAAACAATAACGAAACGAATACAATAACGAAATACGAAGCATTTACAAAACGTATTTAAAAATTCATTTTTTTAAAAAATTGCTCCAGAATGGTTTGTTATCGTTTTGTAATTAAAAAAATTAACGAATTATTAACGAATTACGAATTAACGAAATGAAACCGCCCAGCCCTATTATCTTCCTTTATGAGAGAATGGGGTTGGACATGATGGATATCACTTGGAGATCTCTTCAAACTCTATGATTCTAGGATTTCACATGCACTTGGCCCTTGGTTACAGTCTCTTTGCAAGAGAAGGAAATAGATTCATAGTGAAGTCTGTATTTAGAATTCTAAGGACCGCGGATACGGAGAGTCCGTGCCTGGTGAGGCCAGTAAACCACCAAAGTTCCCAGAAGAAGTTAAGACTCACCAATAAGGCAAATGACAGAGGACATAATATACAATCTGCAGAAGGGTTGTAATGTACAGCAATGGATACCAAAATGCACAAGCATGCCCATATGGAATTGTGCAAAAAATCCATGCATTAATGTTGTCTACATTTCCTTCTCCCATCCCTTATTGGCTGGGCACTGGGAGCCAGCTGGTGCTGCCTCCAGCCCTGATTGGTCAGGGGTCAGACTCAAGCCAGCTCAATCTGGCTTGATTGGTGCTGACCATGATGACATGGCTGGGGATTCCCTCTTTCCTGGGTGGGAAAGCCCAGAGGCTGCCAATCATGTGCTCGGTGTGTTTCTTTGTGCCCCCAAAGAAGTGATGCCCATATCTGGGGAGTTTAGGCCATAATTTCAAATACAATGTGAGTCCGGGCATGGAGGTGATGTAGTTATGTAGAAATAAAGTTCAGGTTACTGGGGACAATGGGACCTGTGAGTCCTCAAGTCCATTCCTAGACAGGACAGACAAAGGGAAGGTTCCAAGATGTCTATCGAGATGTCAAGGTGATCATAGTTTCCTTGTCCAACGTCCTGTGTGGATGATGTCTCAGGTCCCACCTGAAGAGATATCGGATGGGAAATCATCAGCCCATCGGTAGAACTGATGGCGCAAGGGGTTAAACCCTTGTGCCAGCAAAAGTGAAGACTGACGGGTCGCAGGTTTGAATCTGGGGAGAGTGCAAATGAGCTCCCTCTGTCAGCTCCAGCTCCTCATGTGGGGATATGAGAGAAGCTTCCCACAAGGATGGCAAAACATTGAAACATCTGGCCATCCCCTGGGCAATGACCTTGCAGATGGCCAATTCTCTCATACCAGAAGCGACTTGCAGATTTTCAAGATACTCCTGACACACACTAAAAAGTAGAACTGTTGATCCATGAAACAATCCACGCTGCACCTCTGGCTTGAGGAGCAATGGGACACTTCTAGGTCAAAGCAGAGGCTGAGCAGTGCCTCTTGTTTTGGGAAATTGCATATATTTATTAAGCAGAGATATATCAAATAGCAAAAAATAGAAAAGGGGGAAGTAAAGGGACACAATGTATTTGGACCAGGTTGGAGAGGATACAGTTGATAGAAGAGGTTGTTAGAATGTTTCCTTTCCTTTTACTAGTTAGTCCCTGCGTATATGCACATCTCTCAGTCAGCAGATATGGTTAGTGATGCAAATGAAGTCCTGGTGGGTCCTTTGGCCTAAGAGTGACCTGTTTTGGAGATAGAGTTGTCCAGTCAGGAGGTCATCCAAAGGTAATGGTCTTCGTGTGTCAGGAGTCAATTTCTGACAGCATGAAGACATCACAAATTCCCTCCGTGACATCCTGACTGGATCATCCTGGCTGCCTCAGTTTTCTCTCTTTGACATTTTGAAGCAAGCAGAGGGGGCTGGAAACCTTGTATTGGAACTTGTGAAGCAACAAGTTGCAATAAGGAAAGAGGGGCGAGGTGGGCAGGAAAGGTGTATAAAAGGAAGTGGTGGTGGGGAAAAGTCAGTAGTGTCTTTCTTTGCTGCAGAGAAACAAGCAATATATTCATTTCCAAGCAAAACCGGCTTGTGAGTGATCATTTAATATTGCTATATAAAACCTACAGTCTTACATCATGCCCAACTTGGTAGATGTGTTTCTCTCTCTCTGTGTGTGTGTAGGGCAAGGGAGAAGCCAGGGTAAAGAGTGTTAGACAGCAATATGTGCTATACAGATTTGGCCTAGGAAGGGAATATTCAATATGGAAAGAGATATGTCTCATCAAGGAAGGATTGGGGCTCTTGAGGGAGAGATTCGCTGCTCTGGATACTAGGCCTGGGTAACAACGCAAAAATTTGTTTCTAAAATCGTTTTGTAATTGGGGTTTTTTTTTGTTTCGATATTTAAAATAATTACAAAATTTTCCAAAAAAAAGTTCGGTATTTACGAAATTTCGTAAATATTTACAAAACATTTTGTAAAGATGGCGCCCTTTTTTTTTCAATATTTTTAAATATTCACCAAGCCACACAAAGCAACGGAGCCTGGCAGCAACAACAATAGCAGAAACTTTTTTCGCCCGAAGCGCCAAACTTTCGCGGAAGTTAGTCACAGGCTCTTTAAAAAGGATTACAGTCGAAAGGAGAAGAAAAAAGAATGAGGGAAAGTTATGTGAAAGAAAGAAGCGCCCCAAATGCCAAGCCAAACAGCAAAGGCCGGGGTGAATGGATGGCTGGCTGGCTGCCCTTCAAAAGACACAAAGTCCTTCCCCGTTTGAAGGCGCTTCGGCTGAAAGGGGAACGGAGCGGTCCCTTTCTGGGTGTGTGTGTGTGTGTGTGTGTAGGCACAGAAAGGGTCCCAAATAGGGAGGGCGGGAGGAGAAGGAGCCTTCAAAGTGGACAATGAAGGGGGAGGGCTGGGTTGGAGCGGGCAATACCTGCGCCACCAGCAGCACCAGCGTCTGCTCCACCGAGCGCGAGTGGATCTGCAGCCCCGGCAACAGCGGCTCCCAGCCCAGCGCCGAGCCCGGAGGGGAGCGTGGCCACGGGCAAACCCCGTTCCCGAGGCTCCCTCCTCCGCCTCCTCCTCCTCCTGCGCCGCCGAGGAACGTGGCCATTGCTCCGGAGCCGCACCGCTCGCTCCTTCTCCAGAAGAGGAATGAAGAGGCGGCGGCAGAGAAGCCGGGGCTCCCCCTCGAGGCTCCGCTCCTTTCTCCGCCCTCCCTCTCCCCCTCTTTTTCCCGCCTTCGGACGTCCCCCCCCCTCCAGCCAATAGGGTGGCCTCAGAGGGTCGCGCGCGCTCGCTTTGCCCCTCAGGCGGGAAAATTGCCATGCCTTATTCCCCCCACCTTCTGGGTTAATAAACTCTCTCAGGGCCCTTCCACACAGCCCTATATCTCAGGATATCAAGGCAGAAAACCTCACCATATCTGCTGTGAGCTAAGTTGTCTGAGGGCACTTCCACACAGCCGGCGCCGAGAGAGGAGAGCTCCCAGCAAGCATCGGCAGGCGGCCATCTTAGGTATTTCCGAAATGGATGGAAATACAATTTTTTTTGGCGCCTGCCGTTTCGATATTTAAAAACACTTCCAGGTTAAAAAAAAAGTTTTGTAATCGTTTCGTAATTACAAAAATAACGAATTTTTAACGAATTAACGAATTAACGAAACGAATGGCCCAGCCCTACTGGATACCATTCGCATTTGTGCTGGTTCAAATCAGAGCATCAATGGGGCAGTTAATAAAAGACAATAAAAGGGATATATATGTGTGTATGTATATGTGTGTTTGTGTAGGGAGGTTTGGGGTCTCATAAGCTGTTGCTGCTGGCTTGTCGTAGAGTCATAGCAGCCCCTTGGATGGTGGAAAATGACTTCATTTGGTTTTGTGTACTTGGCATACTTGATGTGCTACAGATCCAAGGGGGCGGGGTGTCGTGTTTGATATCAAAATATTGCATTTACGCTATATAGAATCATGGTGGTTGTAGTTTCCCACAGTTTTGAGCCTTCCTTACCAAAGTTAAACATGAGCCAACAATGTGATGTGGCGGCAAAAAAAGCCAATGGGATTTTGGCCTGCATCAAGAGGAGCATAGTGTCTAGATCTAAGGAAGTCATGCTACCCCTCTATTCTGCTTTGGTTAGACCACATCTGGAATACTGTGTCCAATTCTGGGCACCACAATTCAAGAGATATATTGACAAGCTGGAAAGTGTCCAGAGGAGGGCGACTAAAATGATCAAGGGTCTGGAGAACAAGCCCTATGAGGAGCGGCTTAGGGAACTGGGCATGTTTAGCCTGAAGAAGAGAAGGCTGAGAGGAGATATGATAGCCATGTATAAATATGTGAGAGGAAGCCACAGGGAGGAGGAGGGAGCAAGCTTGTTTTCTGCTTCCTTGCAGACTAGGACATGGAACAATGGCTTCAAACTGCAAGAGAGGAGATTCCATCTGAACATGAGGAAGAACTTCCTGACTGTGAGAGCCGTTCAGCAGTGGAACTCTCTGCCCCGGAGTGTGGTGGAGGCTCCTTCTTTGGAAGCTTTTAAGCAGAGGCTGGATGGCCATTTGTCAGGGGTGATTTGAATGCAATATTCCTGCTTCTTGGCAGAATGGGGTTGGACTGGATGGCCCATGAGGTCTCTTCCAACTCTTGGATTCTATGATTCTATGAGTGGAGGGGCCTCACTGAATTGCAATTTCCAAGATCCCATATTGTTGTGCCATGTAAATTCTAATGGAAGCCATGGCCCTGGTTTTCATGTTGTATATAATTGTGTGGTTTCTTCTATGTTGTCTTTTCAGTCCTTGCAAAAGAGAACCCTGGATGTCTATGAAGAGATCAATCATCTCAAATGACAGACAAGCCATCGCCCCCTCTTCTACTTTGGGTTGGACCATGGATCTTCCCATTTGTGTGACATCGATTCTCCCTTTCAACAGCAAGACGGATTCAACAGCCATTGACAACATCTAACTATAGGTGTGTCCACACTGTAGAATGAATGAAGTTTGACACCCCTTGAACTGCTGCGACTCAAGAATATGGCATCCCAGGAGTTGTGGTTTTGCAAGTTCTTTTGACTTCTCTGCCAAAGAGTGCCAGACTTCAGCTCCCAGGATCCCACAGCATGGAGCAAAGGCAGTAAAAGTGGAATCAAACTGCATTAATTCAATGGCGTAGATGCATGTACTTCCTGAATCAGCTAGTCCGGTAGGAGGTGCGTCAACACCATCGGCAGAGAAAGCAAAAGAACCTGCCAAACTACAACTCCCAGGATGCCATAACCCATGAGCTGCAGCAGTTCAAGGGATGTCAAACTGCATTCATTCTACAGTGTGGATGCACCCATAGCTAGATGTTGTCAATGGACTCAGCATGTAGAAGATGGTTTTGAAAGGCAGCAGATTACAGGAGCTGTCTTCATAGACCTGTCAGCAGCTTAAGACAGTGTAAATCATCACCTTCTCCTGAAAAAAACTTACAATATCACAAAGGACTACCAACTCAACTGTTTCATAGGAAATCTGCTACAAAACAGGAGCTTTTTTGTTGAGTTCCAGAGCCAGAGAAGCAGATGATGAAGACAGAAGAACAGACTCCTCCAGGGGAGTGTGCTTGCTCCATCCATGTTTAAAATTTATACAAATGATCAGCTACTACCAGAAGGGACAGAGAGTTTCATCTATGCTGATGATCGTGCCATCACCGCCCAAGCAGGGAGCTTTGAAATGGTTGAACAGAAGCTCTCCGAAGCTTTGGGTGCTTTTACTGTCTATTACAGGGGAAACCAGTTGATTTCTAATCCATCTAAGACACAGACATATGCTTTTCACCTTCGGAACAGTCAAGCACTTCGAGCTCTGAGGATGCCCTGGGAAGGAATCCCACTGGAGCATTGTGGTGCAGCCAAATACCTGTGGGTCACTCTGGACCATGCTCTGACTTACAAGAAGCACTTCTTAACTATCAAGCAAAAAGTAGGGACTAGAAATAACATCATACGAAAGCCAACTGGCACAACCTGGGGATCACAACCAGACATAGTGAAGACATCTGCCCTTGCACTTGGCTTCTCTTCTGCTACTGTAAGTACACAAGCCCAGTGTGGAACACATCTCACCATGTTGAAACAGTGGATGTGGCTCTTAATGAGACATGCCACATTATCACAGGATGTCTACGCCCCATACCATTGGAGAAATTATATTGTTTAGCTGGTATTGCACCACTTGACATCCATCAGGAAGTAGCAGCCAGTAATGAAAAGACGAAGGCAGTGACATCTCTGGCCCATCCACTGTTTGGATATCAGCCAGCACATCAATGCCTTGAATCAAGAAATAATTTTCTAAGATCTGCAGAGACACTCACTGGAACACCTCAGCCAGCAAGAGTCCAAAAGTGGCAGGTTCAAACCTAGAACCTCAATCAGTGGCAGAGACCAGATGAGTGTCTCCCTCCTGGGAACACAGAAACAGGGCTAGCTTGAAAGGTGCTGAACAGGCTGCGCTTTGGTGTCATGAGATGCAGAGCCAACCTTAAGAAATGGGGCCACAAAGTGGAGTCCATGACATGCGAGTCCAGAGAAGAGCAAACCACAGACTACTTACTACAATGCAACCTGAGCCCTGTCACATGCACAATGGAGGACCTTCTCACAGTGACACCAGAGGTACTACAAGTGGCCAGATTATGGTCAAAGGACATTTAGGGCAATGCCAGGTTTTACAATACATAAATTAAATACCTCCTAGCTTCTCTGTTTTGTCAGAATTTAGTTTCTATCTATTCATCTTCATCCAGTCCATTACTGTTGATAGACATCAATTCTGTCTTGGCTTTCGGTCAAGAGGAGTAATAGACTTGGGTGTCATCTGCATAAATATGCCACCGAACTCCAAAACTCTGCATGATCCCTTTCAGCGGTTTCATGTAAATCAGTGTTTCTCAACCTGGGGGTCGGGACCCCTGAGGGGGTCGCGAAGGGGTGTCAGAGGGGTTGCCAAAGACCATCAGAAAACACAGTATTTTCTGTTGGTCATGGGGGTTCTGTGTGGGAAGTTTGGCCCAATTCTATCATTGGTGGGGTTCAGAACGCTCCTTGATTGTAGGTGAACTATAAATCCCAGTATCTACAACTCCCAAATGTCAAATTCTATTTTCCCCAAACCCCATCAGTGTTTACATTTGGGCATATTGAGTATCCGTGCCAAGTTTGGTCCAGATTCATCATTGTTTGACCCCACAGTGCTCTCTGGATATAGGCAAACTACAACTCCCAAACTCAAGGTCAATGCCCACCAAACCCTTCCAGTATTTTCTGTTGATCATGGGAGTTCTCTGTGCCAACTTTGGTTCAATTCCATTGTTGGTGGGGTTCAGAATGCTCTTTGTTTACATGTTAACTATAAATCCCAGCAACTACAACTTCCAAATGGCAAAATCAATCCCCTCGCCAACCTCACCAGTGTTCAAATTTGGGCATACTGGGTATTTGTGCCAAATTTGCTCCAGTGAAGGAAAATACATCCTGCAGATCATTATTTACATGGCGATTCATAATGTTAGGGTTATGGTTGGGGGTCACCATAACATGAGGAACTGTATTAAGGGGTCGCGGCATTCGGAAGGTTGAGAACCATGGATGTAAATGTTAAACCACATTGGGGACATGATGGAGCCCTGAGCGATCCCGCAGGGGTGGGGTTGGGGGCAGAGGCGGCCCTAGGTAATTTTCAACGGTAAGCAAACAATATTTTGGCGCCCCCCCCCCCCCCCGCCAACCAATCATTGATATATATTTTCTGTTTGTCGTGGGAGTTCTGTGTGCCATATTTGGTTCAATTCCATCATTGGTGGAGTTCAGAATGCTCTTTGATTGTAGGTGAACTATACATCCCAGTAACTACACTTGCCGCACTTGCTCCCTTGCCTGGCCCGCTTTGGGTCCGGAGGTGTGCCTGAAGACCCCGGCATGTGCACCAAAAGTCACCTCTTCTCCTGACATTCTCCTCAGCCATTGGGACCAAGAGAGAGAGAGAGAGAGAGAGAGAGAGAGAGAGAGAGAGAGGTGGAGATGCCCACCTTTCCTGAAGGTAGGCGCAAAAACAAAGGAGGGAGCGGAGGTGGGAGATACCTTCAGCCAGAGGGGCCCTCTCTCTCTCTCTCTCTCTCTCTCCCTCTCTCTCTCTCTCGGTCCCAATGGCTGAAGAGAAAGTCAGGAGAAGAGGCGACTTTTGGTGCGCACGCTGGGGTCTTCAGACACGCCTCCGGAGCCGAAGTGGGCCAGGCACGGCAGCTCCGCCCCTTGGCCCACCCGCGGATTGGGGAGAGGAGAGGAGGCGGGTGGAGCGCCGGGAGATCGGGAAAGGGAGCCGGTCATGGGGAAGGGATCGAACGCGGGAACGATAGAGTGATGGCTCTGCTCGCGCACCCGGTGGCCGGGTGGAGCAGGAACGAGAGGGGCTAGGCGAGGCCCGGCCCCTTTGGGAAGAGGATTGCCCGGCAGCAAGGCAAGAAAGCCGAGGCTCCCCCCGGACTGCTAGGGCTGTTGTGAGCCGAGGGGGCGCTCCTCAAGTGGTGGTCGAGGGGCATTTACAGAGGCGCCTCTGCGCCCCTGGCAAAAAAAAAGTGTTCTGCGACCGCTTACTTTGCGTAATGGACGAGCCGCCCCTGGTTGGGGGTCCTCGACAACAAATGAGAATACAAAGTGAGAATACAAAAGCAATAAATAAATAGCTAGGTCTTGCAAAGTCAGCATACAAATGCAGCAAATGCATAGATATGACAAAGGTGGCCTTCAAATGGAATAAATGCATAACTCAAAGGGAGGTCACAAAGCAGCTGAGAATGTTCAAAAAGAACAATGCACATGCTTTCCAAAGGGTGGTGAGATCTTGAAATAGAGCAATTTAAAACACTCTCAGATTGTGAGACGTGGAACGCAGAGAGTGGAATCCTGAGGTGTGGATACCGAGGTCCATTAAGCAAAGGGCCAGCACTGGTGACAGTCTGCCTGAGGATCCTTGCCTGGTGAGACCTAGAAGCTAGGCTTGGGCGATCCAGTTCGTTAATTTCGTAATTCGTTATTGATTCGTATTTAAATTAGCTTACGATCCAATATCGAGCCATGCAGGAATAGTGTGAGGAGTAATTAAGAACCGAAACAATTTTTCCAATTTTCGTAATTATTTCATAATTATTTCGTAATTATTTTCATATGTCTGGTGCAAGTTTTACAATCTCACATTTACCCCACTTCCGGTCCCTTTGCTCTGCTGCTTCCCTCCTCTTTCCTCGTGCTTCTTCTTGCCTCACTCTAATATACAATACTATAATATAATAATATTATAATAATATTATAATAATATAAAATATATTATATTATATTATTATAATACTATTATAGTATTGCATATATTATATTATATTATTATATTATATATTTTATTACTATATTATTATATTACATTATAATTGTATAATATTATATTATATAATATATTATAATATAAAGTAATATAATATAATAATATAATATAATATACAATAATATAATATAATAATAATATAATAATAATAATAATAATAATAATAATATATTATTATTATTATTATTATTATTACTTTATTTGTACCCCGCTAGCATCTCCCGAAGGATTCGATGCGGCTTACAGCAGGCCAAAGCCCAAAAACAATACAACAATACAATACATAGCAAATAAAACAGTCAAGCAAAAACAATGACAATAGCAACATGACAAGACATTATTAAAAACTGAGTCAGCCGAAGTAGGGTACAGGGTTAAAAGTGCTGATGTATCGGAGGGGTGTGGGATTATAATATAAGTGCGGTGTGCAGTGTGCGGTGATCTTGGTAACTAAAGTGCTTCTGGGATTTGGTCCTGGGAGATTCCTAATCTGAAAAGGCACATTGGAACAGCCAGGTTTTCAATTTCTTTCTGAAGACTGCCAGTGTAGGGGTTTGTCTGAGATCTTTCGGGAGGATGTTCCAGAGGCGGGGGGCCACCACGGAGAAGGCCCTGTCTCACGTCCCCACCAAACACGCTTGTGACGCAGGCGGGATCATGAGCAAGGCCTCTCCAGATGACCGGAGTGAGCGTGTGGGTTCGTAGACAGCGATGTGGTCATGCAGGTAGGGTGGTCCCAAACCGTTCAGGGCTTTGTAGGTAAGCACCTGCACCTTAAATTGGGCTCGGAAAATAAATGGCAGCCAGTGGAGCTCCTTAAACAGGAGGGTTGACCTCTCTCTGTAATGGGCCCCAGTTAACATCCTGGCTGCCGCCCGTTGGACCAATTGGAATTTCCGAGCCATTTTCAAGGGCAGCCCCACATAGAGCGCATTGCAGTAATCCAGTCTAGAGGTGACTAGGGCATGGACCACCCCGGCCAGATCAGCCTTAGCGAGGTACAGACGTAGCTGGCGCACAAGTCTCAATTGTGCAAAGGCTCTCCCGGTCACCGCCGAAGCCTGAGCCTCAAGCGTGAGCGATGAATCCAGGAGGACTCCCAAGCTACGGACCTGTGGCTTCAGGGGGAGTGTAACCCTGTCCAACATATACAATAACATTATAATATAATATAATATAATATAATATAATATAATATAATATAATATAATATAGTTGTTGTTTGTTTTTTTCACACCGGCAATCACATTCAGAGGGAGAGGAAAGCTTCAGAAGATCTCCCAGTCCCATTTGTAGGTGTTTTTAGCGCATTGCGCAATTGCATCCGCCATTAACGAAACGATTCGTAATTAATAACGAAATTTCGGAAATAACAAAACTTTGAAATCTGAAATTTCGGAAGTCATCAAAATATCGAAACGCTAGCGCCCCCTGGAAACGAAGCGAGTTTAGAAACAAATTTTTCCTTGATCGGCCAAGCCTACTAGAAGCTATAACTCAAGTCTGGTAAATGTAAGGAAAAGGAGAAGAAGAGCCCTGCTCCGAGAGCCTGGAAGGGGGGGCGGGGTAGCTTGGGGCCATGTGGCCACTGGGTCCGGGTGCAAGAGGTGAAAGTGGAAGAGACTCAGGAGGCAAGGAAGATACAAAGAGTCAAACATAGAGGATAACACACTGTAGTTCACATTTATTAAAGAGGTACGTTGTAATCAAGGGATAAGAATGTATCCACAGTGCTTGGTGGCTGATGCTGGGCTCCTCTGTATCCCCAATCCTTCGCAAGACCAATTCTGGTGGAGCTCCGGACTCCTACTCGTGGTGGCTGTCCCTGTCATGGCTCCAGTTGCAGTTTATTGATAATCTCACTTGTGGGGTGTCCATGCTCAACATCAATCTGTTGGGTTCAAAGAAAAAAACCAAAATTATCCATGGATGGTTAACCTGCTTTGTTGTTCATTTGTTCAGTCGTCTCCGACTCTTCGTGACCTCATGGACCAGCCCACGCCAGAGCTCCCTGTCGGCCGTCACCACCCCCAGCTCCTTCAAGGTCAGTCCAGTCCCTTCAAGGATGCCATCCATCCATCTTGCCCTTGGTCGGCCCCTCTTCCTTTTGCCTTCCACTTTCCCCAGCATCATTCCCTTCTCTAGGCTTGGCTGTCTCCTCATGATGTGGCATTCAAAGGACTTCCACTTTCCCTCTCGTCTCCTTCCCTCCAGTGAGCTTTAGTCGGGCTTTCTTTCCTGGAGGATGGACTGGTTGGATCTTCTCGCAGTCCAAGGCACTCTCAGCACTTTCCTCCAACACCACAGCTCAAAAGCCTCTCTCTTCCTTGGCTCAGCCTTCCCGAAGGTCCATCTCTCACATCCGTAGATGTGACTACAGGGAAAACCATGGCTTGGACTAGGCAGATCTTGGTTGCCAGTCTGATGTCTCTACTCTTGACTATTTTATCGAGATTGGACATTGCTCTCCTCCCAAGAAGGAAGTGTCCTCTGATTTCCTGGCCACAGTCTGCATCTCTGCAGGTTAACCTGCAGAGGACTTTAATACTATTGATTAAAAAGGAATATCCAGATCCAAAGGGGATCTGTTCCCAGCGAGACCACAGTTGGGTGAAACCGTGGACTGAATCCCATGAAAGTGCCAACTTCTTGTCATGGTGGAAATAAAAGGGTTCTGTGCACAGCAACAGAATCAAAGAATCATAGAATCCTAGAGTTGGAAGAGACCTCCTGGGTCATCCAGTCCAACCCCATTCTGCCAATAAGCAGGAAAATTGCATTCAAATCACCCCTGAGAGATGGCCATCCAGCCTCTGTTTCAAAGCCTCCAAAGAAGGAGCCTCCACCACACTCCGGGGCAGAGTGTTCCACTGTTGAACGGCTCCCACAGTCAGGAAGTTCTTCCTCATGTTCAGATGGAACCTTCTTTCCTGTAGTTTGAAGACATTGCTCCATTATGTCCTAGTCTCCAGGGTAACAGAAAACAACCTTGCTCCTCCCTATGATTTCCCCTCACATCTTGATCCATGGTCCTCATCCTGTCTCCTCTCCGCCTTCTCTTCTTCAGGCTAAACATGCCAGCTCTTTAAGCCACTCCTCATAGGGCTTGTTCTCCAGACCCTTGATCATTTTAGTCGCCCTCCTCTGGACACATTCCAGCTTACAGTCAATCTCTCCCTTCATGATGAGAGCCATGTATAAATATGTGAGAGGAAGCCACAGGGAGGAGGAGGGAGCAAGCTTCCTTTCTGCTTCCCTGGAGACTAGGACGCAATGGAGCCATGGCTTCAAACTACAAGAGAGGAGATTCCATCTGAACACGAGGAAGAACTTTCTGACTGTGAGAGCCGTTCAGCAGTGGAACTCTCTGCCCCGGAGTGTTGTGGAGGCTCCTTCTTTGGAAGCTTTTAAGCAGAGGCTGGATGGCCATCTGTCAGGGGTGATTTGAATGCAATATTCCTGCTTCTTGGCAGAATGGGGTTGGACTGGATGATGGCCCAGGAGGTCTCTTCCCACTCTTTGATTCTAGGATTCTATGATTCTACAGATGATGCCAGCTCTTGGGCTAGAAATGGAGATGAGCACCGCACCCCCACGCCCCCACCCCAGAGTTGGACACGACTGGACTTAATGTCAGGGGAACACCTTTACCTTTACTATCTCATGCCCAATTGTTGCCACTGTAAGCCCAGAATAGAAAGGGGAAGAGAAGGCTGTTCTCAGTGCAGAAAGAAAGGCAGGAGGCATGAAGAACGTACCTGAGACTAGAAGATCCACTTTCCCTGTGACAATTGCCCCCAGACTCTCCATGGTGAGCATATAGGTTCCAGAGTAGTTTCCTGCTAAATTTGTGATGTGAAGGGAGCAGTCAGAATCCATGGTCTCTCGCCCAGTGTAGTTGGCTCCTGGTCTCTGGGTAGGAGATGGAAAGAAGTAGTAGACAAGGATGGTGTTTGCAAGAGCATCTCCTCCTTGGAACCAACGGCAGAGCACTGTGTTTTCAGGGACAGTGGCAGGTTTGAGCTGAACGTTTCCACCTTCAAATGGTTTTGGTGGGTCCACCATGATGGCGACAGTCCCACTTGGGTCTTCTGTCAACAAGAAGCAAAAACTATGTTGAGAAATGGAAGCGAGAGAGAAGGGATGCCACAGCCAGCAAAGCACCCCCATTTTGACGTCACAACCTCTGAGGATGCTTGCCATAGATGCAGGCGAAATGTCAGGAGAGAATGCCTCTAGACCAGTGTTTCTCATCCTGGGGGTCGGGACCCCTGGGGGGAGGGTCGTGAAGGGGTGTCAGAGGGGTCGCCAAAGTCCATCAGAAAACACAGTAATTTCTGTTGGTCATGGGGGTTCTGTGTGGGAAGTTTGGCCCAATTCTATCATTGGTGGGGTTCAGAACACTCCTTGATTGTAGGCAAACTATAAATCCCAGCAAGTACAACTCCCAAATGTCAAAGTCAATTTTCCTCAAACCCCATCAGTGTTCACATTTGGCCATATTGAGTATCCGTGCCAAGTTTGGTCTAGAGCCAGCAAGTTTGAGCCAGCTAAGGGAGACCCACCACATTGAGATCAACTCTGGTCCTTCGTCCTTGGAAAACTGTAACTCTTTCCAAGGGCTGGAGCCCAGGGACCAATCTGCTCCCTGAAAGCCTCATGGGGTCCTTGCTGTTGTTAGTGTCTCGGCAAATTGACCAAGACTTAACCCCTATTGTACAGTCTGGTGTCCTTGCCCTTTGCAGCACTATAAGTTACTATTTCTTATGGGGGGTAGGGGCATGCTCGGCTTCGAGAAGGGATGCCACAGCCAGCAAAGCATCCCATATTGCTGTTCTGAGTGTGGCATTCATATCATGGGGCCCCCCTCTCAAAGCCCCTTCTGTGCCAACTGCATGACCTCTCCTACCATTTCTGCTATGTATACATCATTGTGGGCTTCCTGTTCCTATGCAACCCCCTCAAAGTCCTTGGAAACTCCCTTCAACTTGGCTTCCCAGATCTCACCACATAGACATTCGCAGCTCTTAAGTTTGGACATTTCTTCTTTTGGAGTTCTAGATCCCCACATGCTGATAGAGATGGGGTGAACTTTCCCCTCTCCCTCACGTAGGAAAGCATGAAGAACGGCTGCAGGTGCTTCCAAACCTAGAACGTCCTGCAACTTGGCTTTGATGCAGGACAAAGATACCTCAAAGCGAATGGACGCCATGCATCCTGTGGACATTCATTCATTCCCAAATGGATTCATAGAATCATAGAATCAAAGAGTTGGAAGAGACCTCCTGGGCCGTCATCCAGTCCAACCCCATTCTGCCAAGAAGCAGGAATGTTGCATTCAAATCACCCCTGACAGATGGCCATCCAGCCTCTGTTTAAAAGTTTCCAAAGAAGGAGCCTCCACCACACTCCGAGGCAGAGAGTTCCACTGCTGAATGGCTCTCACAGTCAGGAAGTTCTTCCTCGTGTTCAGATGGAATCTCCTCTCTTGTAGTTTGAAGCCATTCCTCCCTTGCGTCCTAGTCTCCAGGGAAGCAGAAAACAAGCTTGCTCCCTCCTCCTCCCTGTGGCTTCCTCTCACATATTTATACATGGCTATCATGTCTCCTCTCAGCCTTCTCTTCTTCAGGCTAAACATGCCCAACTCCTTAAGCTGCTCCTCATAGGGCTTGTTCTCCAGACTCTTGGTCATTTGAGTCACCCTCCTCTGGACACATTCCAGCTTGTCAATATCTCTCTTGAATTGTGGTGCCCAGAATTGGACACAATATTCCAGGTAAAGTGGTCTAACCAAAGCAGAATAGGGCATGGGGAGCATGACTTCCCTAGATCTAGACACTAGGCTCCTCTTGATGCAGGCCAAAATCCCATTGGCTTTTTTTGCCGCCACATCACATTCCTGGCTCATGTTTAACTTGTTGTCCACGAGGACTCCAAGAAGTTTTTCACACGTCCTGCTCTCGAGCCAGGCCTCAACGTCCCCCATTCTGTCTCTTTGCATTTCGTTTTTCTGCCTAAGTGGAGTCTCTTGCATTTGTGTCCCTGTTGAACTTCATTTTGTTAGTTGTGGCCCATCTCTCTAATCTGTCAAGATCGTTTTGAATCCTGCTCCTGTCCTCTGGAGTCTTGGCTCTCCCTCCCAATTTGGTGTCGTCTGCACACTTGATGATCCTGCCTTCTAGCCCTTCATCTAAGTCATTAATAAAGATCCTGAACAGGACCAGGCCCAGGACGGAACCCTGCTTGTGGCACTCCACTCGTCACTTCTTTCCAGGATGAAGAGGAAGCATTGGGGAGAATCACCCTCTGGGTTTGTCTGCTTAACCAATTCCAGATCCACCTCACCTTAGTTTTGCCTAGCCCATATTGGACTAGTTTCCTTGCCAGAAGGTCGTGAGGGACCTTGTCGAAGGCCTTACTGAAATCCAGGTACGCTACATCCACAGCATTCCCCGCATCTATCCATTCATCTCTCTAGGCCCAGGGAGAACTCTTTTAGTTCCAGTTCTAAGAGCTAAAGGATGAGAGTAGAAAGATCAAGAGCCTCTTTTGGGAGGAATTGCATTTTGGGAGAGGAAGGACTCCTTGAAGTTCTCCATCTCCACATCCAGGGAGGACGGCTGGAGAAAGAAAGGCAAGGGTGCATGAAGAACATCTGAAACATACCTGAGACGATGAGTTCCACTTCCCCTTTTAGATATCCGCCAATAAACTCTAGTAAGAACATATAGGTTCCAGAGTAGTTTCCTGCTAAATTTGTGATGTGAAGGTTACAGTCAGAGTCCATGGTCTCTCGCCCAGTGTAGTTGGCTCCTGGTCTCTGGGTAGGAGATGGACAGAAGTAGTAGACAAGGATGGTGTTTGCAGGAGCATTTCCCCCCCGGAACCAATGACAGAGCACTGTGTTTACAGGGACAACGGCAGGTTTGAGCTGGATGTTTCCTCCTTCAAAGGGTTTTGGTGGGTCCACCATGATGGCAACAGTCCCACTTGGTTTCTCTGTCAACAAGAAGCAAAAACTATGGTGAGAAATGGAATCAAGAGAGATGGGATGCCACAGACAGCAAAGCACCCCCATTTTGACTTCACAACCTCTGAGGATGCTTGCCATAGATGCAGGTAAAATGTCAGGAGAGAATGCCTCTAGACCAGTGTTTCTCATCCTGGGGGTCGGGACCCCTGGGGGGGGGGGGTCGTGAAGGGGTGTCAGAGGGGTCGCCAAAGACCATCAGAAAACACAGCATTTTCTGTTGGTCATGGGGGTTCTGTGTGGGAAGTTTGGCCCAATTCTATCATTGGTGGGGTTCAGAATGCTCCTTGATTGTAGGTGAACTATAAATCCCAGCAAGTACAACTCCCAAGGGAGCCCCCGGTGGCGCAGTGGGTTAAAGCACTGAGCTGCTGAGCTTCTTGATCGAAAGGTCGCAGGTTCGATTCTGGGGAGCAGCATGAGCTTCCGCTGTCAGCCCTAGCTTCTGCCAACCTAGCAGTTCGAAAACATGCAAATGTGAGTAGATTAATAGGTACCGCTCAGGTGGGAAGGTAACGGTGCTCCATGCAGTCATGCTGGCCACATGACCTTGGAGGTGTCTACGGACAACGCCGGCTCTTCGGCTTAGAAATGGAGATGAGCACCACCCCTCAAAGTTGGACATGACCGGACTTAATGTCAGGGGACAACCTTTATCTAACCTTACAACTCCCAAATGTCAAAGTCTATTTTCCTCAAACCCCGTCAGTGTTCACATTTGGGCATATTGAGTCTCCGTGCCAAGTTTGGTCCAGATCCATCATTGTTTGAGCCCACAGTGCTCTCTGGATGTAGGCAAACTACAACTCCCAAACTCAAGGTCAATGCCCACCAAATCCTTCCAGTATTTTCTGTTGATCATGGGAGTTCTCTGTGCCAATGTTGGCTCAATTCCATTGTTGGTGAGGTTCAGAATGCTCTTTGTTTACATGTTAACTATAAATCCCAGTAACTACAACTCCCAAATGACAAATGCAATCCCTCTGCCAACCCCACCAGTATTCAAATTTGGGCATACCGGGTATTTGTGCCAAATTTGCTCCAGTGAAGGAAAATACATCCTGCAGATCATTATTTACATGGCGATTCATAATGTCAGGGTTATGGTTGGGGGTCACCATAACATGAGGAACTGTATTAAGGGGTCGCGGCATTAGGAAGGTTTAGAACCACTGGTCTAGACCATGGCCATATAGCCTGAAAAACCTACAACAACCCACCCCCATTTTGCTGTTTGGAGTGCAGCATCCAGATCATGGGGCCCTCCTCTCAAAGCCCCTCCTGTGCCAACTGCATGACTTCACCTACAATTTCTGCCATGTATAAATTAGCCTGGGCTTCCTGTTCCTATGCAACTTCCTCAAAGTCCATGGAAATCCCCTTCAACTTGGTTTCCCTGTTCTCACCACATAGACATTCGCAGCAGTTAAGTTTGGAAACCTCTTCTTTTTGAGTTCTAGATCAGGGTTTCTCAACCTGGGGGGCCGGACCCCTGAGGGGGTCATGAGTGGGTGTCAGAGGGGTCGCCAAAGACAATCAGAAAACACAGTATTTTCTGTTGGTCATGGGGGTTCTGTGTGGGAGGTTTGGCACAATTCTATTGTTGGTGGAGTTCAGGATGCTTTTTGACTCTAGGTGAACTATACATCCCAGCAACCACAACTCCCAGAGGGCAAGGTCTATTTCCCCCAAACTCCATCTGTGTTCATATTTGGGGATATGGAATATTTGTGCCAAGTCTGGTCAATGTTTGAGTCCACAGTGCTCTCTAGATGTCAATGAACTACAACTCCCAAACTCAAGGTCAATGCCCACCAAACTCTTCCAGTATTTTCTGTTGGTCATGGGAGGTCTTCATGCCAAGTTTGTTTTAATTCCATCCTTGGTGTAGGTCAGAATGCTGTTTGATTGTAGGTGAACTATAAATCCCAACCACTACACCTCCCAAATGACAACATCAACCTCCCCCAACCCAACCAGTATTCCAATTTGGGCATATTGGGTATTTGTGCCAAATTTGGTCCAGTGAATGAAAATATATCCAGCATATCAGATATTTGCATGATGATTCATAACAGGAGCAAAATGACAGTTCTGAAGTAGCAAGGAAAATAATGTTATGGTTGGGGGTCACCACAACATGAGGAACTGTATTAAGGGGTCACGGCATGTGAAAGGTTGAGAACCACTGCTCTAGATCTAAATGCACTGATAGAGATGGGGTGAACAATATATCCCTTGATAAAAGGGGCAATTATGATTCACAGGTTTACTCAAGGTTGAAACCAACCATGGTGGGTTACTTGGGCATCTCTGTTTGCAAGTAAACGTACAAGATCTCCAAACGCATGGCTTTCATACACCACCCCAAAGGCAGGGAGGAAGCAAAAGGTCAATGCTATATTTGCAGGGGATCGTATGCTGGCAAAGAAAGGATTATACTGAGATCTAAACCCTTATTTGCCAAACTAGTCTTTCCTGGCCCGGTTTGGATATTATCTGAAACAGCTGCTTCCTGGTCCTTTGTATCATCAGGTTCTTTTTCTTCCTCTCTTCCTCTCCCCACCTTTCTGGCAAAATATAGACAAGGAAAGGATTGTTGAGCCAACAATGTGATGCTGCAGCTCAAAAACCCAATAGGATTTTGGTCTGCATAAAGAGGAGTCTAGTACCTAGATCCAGGGAAGTCATGCTCCCCATGCTCTCTGCCTGGAATACTGTGTCTGATTCTGGGCACCGCAACTGAAGAGAGATATTGACAAGCCCTGTCTCTCGTCTCCACCAGACATGATTGCGAATGTGGAGGGACCAAGAGCAGAGCCCCTCCAGAAGAACTTAACAGCCTTGATGGTTCATAGGGGAGAATAGTGTCTTGATCCAGGGAAGTCCTGCTCCCCATATTCTATTCTGCCTTGGTCAGATCACACCTGGAATCACTTTGTGTCCAATTCTGGGCACCACAATTGAAGGGAGATGTTGACTCTCAGCTGGAATGTGTCCAGACGAGGGTGACTAAAATGATCCAGGATCTGGAGAACAAGCCCTATAAGGAGTGGCTTAAAGAGCTGGGCATGTTAGCCACGGTAGTCCACGCTCTGGTTACATCCCGCCTTGATTACTGCAACACTCTCTACGTGGGGTTGCCTTTGAAGACGGTCCGGAAGCTCCAATTAGTCCAACGGGCGGCAGCCATGATACTAACAGGAGCGGGGCACAGGGAGCACACCACTCCTCTGCTGCACCAGCTCCACTGGCTGCCGATCTGCTACCGGGCTCAATTCAAAGTGCTGGCGTTGGCCTTTAAAGCCCTAAACGGTTCTGGCCCAACTTATCTATCCGAACGTATCTCAGCCTATCAGCCTGCCAGGACCCTAAGATCTTCTGGGGAGGCCCTGCTCTCTATCCCGCTGGCTTCACAGGTGCGGCTGGCGGGAACGAGAGACAGAGCCTTTTCTGTGGTGGCCCCTCGGCTTTGGAACACCCTCCCTATAGAGATAAGGTCAGCCCCCTCGCTGATGGCGTTTCGGAAAAAACTAAAGACATGGATGTTTGAACAAGCATTCGGATAATCCGACGAAACGAATTTTGACGATTAAGGATTGGTAATTACAGACGACGAATTTGGATTGTGATTCCAGTTACGAGATGCATTTGGATTGTTATTGGTGGCCCAATAATTCTGTATTTTATATGTGTTTTTATGTTTTTAAATTGAATATTGTTGTTTTAGATGTTGTAAACCGCAATGAGTCGCCGACTTAGGCTGAGATATTAGAGGTATACAAGTGTAATAATAAATAAATAAATAAATAAATAAATAAATGTTTAGAAGAGAAAGCTGAGAGGAGACATAATGAGGGTTAAGGCGAATGGACTCCATACTCATTCACCCCCAAACGGATTCATTTGGCCTCTCTCTAGGCCTGGGGAGGTCTATTTTATTACTACTTCTAAGAGCCAATGGACGAGGGGAGAAAGATCGGGAGCCTCTTTTGATAGGAAACACATTTTGGGAGAGGAAAGGACTTCCCAAGGAAACACTTTGAGCTCTCCAGCTCCACATTTAGGGAGGAAGGTGCAGAAAGAAAGGCAGGGTGCATGAGGAACACCTGAAACGTACCTGAGACTACAATGTCTACTTCCCCTTTTATAGTTGCATCATGACTCTCTGCTAAGAACAGATAGGTTCCAGAGTAGTTTCCTGCTAAATTGGTGATGTGAAGGGAGCACGTGGAGTCCATAGTCTCTCGCCCAGTGTAGCTCGCTCCTGGTCTCTGTGTAGGAGGAGATGGAAAGAAGTAGTAGACAAGGATGGTGTTTTCAACAGTATCTCCCCCTCGGAACCAACGGCAGGACGTAGTGCTTGCAGGGACGCTTGCGGGGGTGAGGCTGACATCTCCTCCTTCAATTGGCTTTGATGGGTCCACCGAGATAGTGGTGGTTGTCACACTTTGAGCTCCGGTCAACAAGAAGCACCAACTTAGGACTGAGAAAACAAGAGAGGGAGAAGGGTCAAAACATGAATTCAAAGCAAAAAGGCCAGAAGATGTGGCCACCATCTCAAAGCAGCTTCTGGGTCTCTGAAATACACCCCCAAAGTCATTGGGTTCCCCCCCCTTTTGGTTTTCAGGAAATGGGTGAAGCCGAGCACCCCCCCCCCCCAAATGGATAGTGACTTATAGTTCTGCAAAGGGCAAGGGCACCAAACTACACAGTAAGGGTTAAGTCTTGGTCACATTGCCAAGGCACTGACAACAACAAGGACCACACGAGGCTTTTGGGGAATGGCTGGATCTTGGGACTTCTGCCCTTTGTGAGAGTTGTAGTTTCCCAAGGACCAGCTTTGATCGCAGCGTGGCAGCTCTGCCTAATGTTTTGGACTCACAAGGACATCTTTCACGCTCATGAACTTCCCTCAAAATGAACTATGGACTCATATTGCTCTCTGCCCTGGAGTGTGGTGGAGGCTTAAACAACGATGGATCTGGACAAAACTTGGCACGAATACTCAATATGCCCAAATGTGAAAACTGGTGGCATTTGGGGAAAATAGACCTTGACAGTTGGGAGTTGTAGTTGCTGGGATTTATAGTTCATCTACCATCAAAGAGCATTCTGAACTCCACCAATGATAGAATTGGGCCAGACTCCCCACTCAGAACCCCCATGACCAACAGAAAATACTGTGTTTTCTAATGATCTTTGGAGACCCTGGATGGTCATCTGTCAGGAGTGATTTGAATGCAATCCAGTCCACCCCCAGTCTGCCAAGAAGCAGGAATATTGCACTCAAATCACCCCTGACAGATGGCCATCCAGCCCCTGTTTAAAAGCTTCCAAAGAAGGAGCCTCCACCACACTCCGGGGCAGAGAGTTCCACTGCTGAATGGCTCTCACACTCAGGAAGTTCTTCCTCGTGTTCAGGTGGAATCTCCTCTCTTGTAGTTTGAAGCCATTGTTCCATTGCGTCCTAATCTCCAAGGAAGCAGAAAGGAAGCTTCCTCCCTCCTCCCTGTGGCTTCCTCTCACATATTTATACATGGCTATTATATCTCCTCTCAGCCTTCTCTTCTTCAGGCTAAACATGCTCAGCTCCTTAAGCCGCTCCTCATAGGGCTTGTTCTCCAGACCCTTGATCATTTAGTCACCCTCCCTATGACATATCCCCTTCTCATATTTATACATGGCTATCATATCTCCTCTCAGCCTTCTCTTCTTCAGGCTAAACATGCCCAGCTCCTTAAGCCGCTCCTCACAGGGCTTGTTCTCCAGACCCTTGATCATTTGAGTCACCCTCCTCTGGGCACATTCCAGCTTGTCAATATCTCTCTTGAATTGTGGTGCCCAGAATTGGACACAATATTCCAGGTAAAGTGGTCTAACCAAAGTGGAATAGAGCATGGGGAGCAGGACTTCCCTGGATTCTAGACACTAGGCTCCTCTTGATGCAGGCCAACATCCCATTGGCTTTTTTTTTGCTGCCACATCACATTGTTGGCTCATGTTTAACTTGTTGTCCATGAGGACTCAGAGATTCAAGACAATTTGGATCAGAGTCTGTAGACGTCTGTTCAAAATTATTCCCCTGTCCTCTGCTCCAAGTGACTCACCTGCAAACAGCAGACTCTTCCCATTGCTTGGCTTTTCGGGGCAACTTATTTTCCCGGCCATCTCCAAAGCCTTTAATCCTGCTGGGCCTCCGAATGGTGTCTCATGCGCCTTCTCTCCGATTCCGAGCCAGCAACAGGAACTCACAAGGAAAACCAGTGGGTGACGTCTCTTCTCAGAGGTGTATTTTCCTCTGGACATCCTCCAGATGGTCTTTGTGGTCTCCTCCTGACCTAACCTTAAAGGTGTGCCTAAACTGCGGTTGAACCATCATGACTCAATGCTGTACAAACACGGAAGATGTTGTTTTACACGGTCTTTAGCCTTCTCTATCCAAACAATACCAAATGACAACTCCCAGGAACATAGAGCAGTTTAAAATCATAGAATCATAGAATCCTAGAATCAAAGAGTCCAACCCCATTCTGCCAAGAAGCAGGAATGTTGCATTCAAATCACCCCTGACAGATGGCCATCCAGCCTCTGTTTCAAAGCTTCCAAAGAAGGAGCCTCTACCACACTCCCTCCGGGGCAGAGAGTTCCACTGCTGAACAGCTCTCACAGTCAGGAAGTTCTTCCTCATAGAATCATAGAATCCTAGAATCCAAGAGTTGGAAGAGACCTCCTGGGCCATCCAGTCCAACCCCATTCTGCCAAGAAGCAGGAATATTGCATTCAAATCACCCCTGACAGATGGCCATCCAGCCTCTGTTTTAAAAGCTTCCAAAGAGGGAGCCTCCACTGCACTGCGAGGCAGAGAGTTCCACTGCTGAACGGCTCTCACAGTCAGGAAGTTCTTCCTCATAGAATCATAGAATCCTAGAATCCAAGAGTTGGAAGAGACCTTATGGGCCATCCAGTCCAACCCCATTCTGCCAAGAAGCAGGAATATTGCATTCAAATCACCCCTGACAGATTTATTTATTTATTTATTTATTTTATTTACTTCTTTTTTATACCGCATTTTTCAGCCCTTAGCAGGTGACTCAACGCGGTTTACAGTGCAGTTAAAAACAAGACAATACAACAACAGGATCGGCGACGTTGATCCACAACAATTAACGATCAGACAGGACAAATCAACAAACAACATATAAAGCGTCTTAATTGAAATCGGATCCGTTCTCATAGCCGTTATGACCATCCATCCCCTGTTTAAAAGCTTCCAAAGAAGGAGCCTCCACTGTTGTGGTTTGTTAGTTTATATGGAAGCTACCCAGCAGCCTTCCCAGCTCCAGGCCCCAAGTTGAAGTACACAGAGTATAAAAGGAAAAAATGTCTTCACTCTGGAGTAGTTAATACATGTAGCTTTATAAAGAAAAATACAGCAGCATTGAAAAACACATTGTCCATCGCAGGAGAAAGGAAACTTACAACGCAATATATTAATCTGCTTCTTTCCAGCAATCTTTGTGGAGTAGTTCCATCTCTGATCACTCCATCTCACCTACTACTAGCATCAAGAAAAAACCTTCACCTGATATACATTCACCTTAACTTGATTGCTACATTGTCCATGTGTTCTTCCTCAACACACATATAAGCAAGAGATGATTCTTGTCAAGACTTACAAAATCATATACTGTAACATCCACCACACTCCAGGGCAGAGAGTTCCACTGCTGAACGACTCTCCCAGTCAGGAAGTTCTTCCTCATGTTCAGATGGAATCTCCTTTCTTGTAGTTTGAAGCCATGGCTCCACTGCATCCTAGTCTCCAGGGAAACAGAAAGGAAGCTTGCTCCCTCCTCCTCCCTGTGGCTTCATCTCACATATTTATACCTGGCTCTCATCATGTCTCCTCTCAGCCTTGTCTTCTTCTGGCTAAACATGCCCAGCTCCTTAAGCCGCTCCTCATAGGGCTTGTTCTCCAGACCCTTGATCTGCTCCCTCCTCCCTGTGGCTTCCTCTCACATATTTATACATGGCTGTCATCATATCTCCTCTCAGCCTTCTCTTCTCCAGGCTAAACATGCCCAGCTCCTTAAGCCGCTCCTCATAGTTTCAAACTTTGTTGTCAAGGACAGACACCCCCCCACCGAATAATATTAAAATATTATAAATAATATTAAAATATTATAAATAATATATAATATTTATTTATTTATTTATTGTGTCAGGCAACCGAACAGTTGTATTACATTTTTGACAGAACAAACAAACATACAAAAGACAGAGTTTGCAAGCTTGGTAGTTAATGAAATGTCCTTTGACCAGTCTCTGGCCCCTTGGAGTGCCTCTGGTGTTGCCACAAGAAGGTCCTCCCTTGTGCATCACGTGGCAGGGCTCAGGGTGCATTGCAGCAGGTGGTCAGTGGTTGGCTCTTCTCCACACTCACATGTCGTGGGCTCCACTTTGTGGCCCCATTTCTGAAGGTTGGCTCTGCACCTCGTGGTGCCAGAGCACAGTCTGTTCAGCGCCTTCCAAGTCGCCCTGTCTTCTGTGTGCCCAGGGGGGAGTCTCTCCTTTAATATCACATTCTGGGTTTGAGCCTGCCACTTTTGGACTCTCACTTGCTGGGGTGTTCCAGCGAGTGTCTCTGTAGATCTAAGAAAACTATCTCTTGATTTAAGTTGTTGACGTGCTGGCTGATACCCAAACAGGGGATGAGCTGGAGATGTCTCTGCCTTGGTCCTGTCACTATTGGCTGCTACTTCCCGGCGGATGTCAGGTGGTGCAATACCGGCTAAGCAGTGTAATTTCTCCAGTGGTGTGGGGCGCAGACACCCCGTGATAATGCGGCATGTCTCATTAAGAGCCACATCCACTGTTTTAGTGTGGTGAGATGTGTTCCACACTGGGCATGCATACTCAGCAGCAGAGTAGCATAGCGCAAGGGCAGATGTCTTCATTGTGTCTGGTTGTGATCCCCAGGTTGTGCCAGTCCACTTTTGTATGATATTGTTTCTAGCACCCACTTTTTGCTTGATGTTCAAGCAGTGCTTCTTGTAGGTCAGAGAATGGTCCAGAGTGACTCCTCCCAGGTGTTTGCTGAGAAGCCTCCAAAGCTCTAGGTGCTCTTACTGCCTATTACAGGGAAAACCAGCTGATCCCTAATCCATCGAAAACACAGACATGTACTTTTCATCTCAAGAACAGGCAAGCATCCCGAGCTCTGAGGATGACCTGGGAAGGAAGGAATCCCACTGGAGCATTGCAGCACACCCAAATAGTTTGGCTTTAAACTACAAGGAAGGAGATTCCATCTGAACATGAGGAAGAACTTCCTGACTGTGAGAGCCGTTCAGCAGTGGAACTCTCTGCCCCGGTGTGTGGTGGAGGCTCCTTCTCTGGAAGCTTTTAAAGAGAGGCTGGATGGCCATCTGTCAGGGGTGATTTGAGTGCAGTGTTCCTGCTTCTTGGCAGAATGGGGTTGGACTGGATGGCCCATGAGGTCTCTTCCAACTCTAGGATTCTATGATTCTATGATAATCTGTCTTCACCCAATTCTCCTTTAAGTCAATTGCATAGCTGTATTTTATTTTTTTCCCCTCCAGATTTCCTCCCATTCTTCTTCCTTGACATTTCTTCTAATATTTTCATTCCATCTTTTCCTATAGTTCTTCCCCTCCTTTGATTCCAATTCCTATTCTAATATTTTTTATACCTTTGTTATTAATTTTTTTCCTGATTCCATTACATTGTCCCAAAAATTTATTTCTTGAGTGAACCCTATCTCCTTACCTTTTTTGTATTTTTCTTTGATTGTCCAATATTCTAAACATGAAAAGCAGCAGAGTAGCACAGCGCAAGGGCGGATGTCTTCACTGTGTCTGGTTGTGATCCCCAGGTTGTGCCAGTCAGCTTTTACTTACTTTACTTACTTACTTAGGCGATCCCTCGTTGGACGAGTAAGATGGTCTTCCATTGTGGATTTCCTTGTGGGTCCGTATGTGGCTGTGGAGCCCTATTCTTGCTCTGCATCTTCTCCCGCAGTGAGGGCATTGGTTTCCAGGTGGAAGGCGGTCCCGGTCGGGGTTGGCTTGACGCGCCTTCCTCCTGGCACGTTTCTCTCTTTCACCCTCCACTCGTGCCTCCTGAAATTCTGCAGCACTGCTGGTCACAGCTGTCCTCCAGCTGGAGCGCTCAAGGGCCAGGGCTTCCCAGTTCTCGGTGTCTATGCCAGAGTTTTTAAGGTTGGCTTTGAGCCCATCTTTCAATCTCTTTTCCTGTCCACCAACGTTCCGTTTTTCGTTCTTAAGTTCGGAGTAGAGCAACTGCTTTGGGAGACGGTGGTCAGGCATCCGGACAACGTGGCCGGCCCAGCAGAGTTGATGGCGGAGGACCATCGCTTCAATGCTGGTGGTCTTTGCTTCTTCGAGCACGCTGACGTTTGTCCGCTTGTCTTCCCAAGAGATTTGCAGAATTTTCCGGAGGCAGCACTGATGGAATCGTTCCAGGAGCTGCATGTGACGTCTGTAGACAGTCCACGTCTCACAGGCATAGAGCAGGGTTGGGAGGACAATAGCTTTATAGACAAGCACCTTGGTTTCCCTACGGATGTCCCGGTCCTCAAACACTCTCTGCTTCATTCTGGAAAATGCTGCACTCGCAGAGCTCAGGCGGTGTTGTATTTCGGCGTCGATGTTGACTTTGGTGGAGAGGTGGCTGCCAAGGGAGCGGAAATGGTCCACATTTTCTAATGTGACACCATTAAGCTGTATCTCTGGCATTGGAGAGGGATTGGCTGGTGACTGCTGGAACAGCACCTTGGTTTTCTCAATGTTCAGTGACAGGCCGAGCTTCTCATATGCTTCTGCGAAGGTGTTTAGAGTGGCTTGCAGATCTTCTTCTGAATGTGCACAGACGACATTGTCATCAGCATACTGGAGTTCTATAACAGCTGTTGTTGTAACCTTGGTTTTGGCTTTCAGTCTGCTGAGGTTGAATAGCTTGCCATCTGTCCGATAGATTATTTCCACTCCGGTGGGAAGCCTCCCGTCAACAAGGTGAAGTATCATAGTGATGAAGATGGAGAATAAAGTTGGGGCAATAACACATCCCTGTTTGACACCCGATTCCACTTTAAATGGGTCACTTTGGGAGCCATTGCTGTCCAAGACTGTTGCCATCATGTCATTATGGAGGAGCCGCAGGATGTTCACAAATTTGTTAGGGCACCCGATTTTGTGGAGGATGGTCCAGAGAGCGCTGCGATTCACTGTGTCGAATGCCTTTGCAAGGTCGATGAATGCCATGTACAGGGGTTGGTTTTGTTCCCTGCATTTTTCTTGGAGCTGTCGTGCAGTGAAGATCATGTCCACAGTTCCTCTGGAGGGGTGGAAGCCGTTCTGGGATTCTGGGAGGGTGTCTTCTGAGAGGGGCAGAAGGCGGTTTGCAAGGATTCTTGCGAGGATTTTCCCAGCGGAGGTTAGAAGGGAGAGACCTCGATAGTTTCCACAGTCTGTTCTTTCCCCTTTTTTGAAGAGGGTGATGATGGTGGCGTCCTTGAAATCTGCTGGGATTTTCTCGGTCACCCACACTTTTTCTATGAGCTGGTGGAGTTGGTGTGTCAGCTTTCGTATGATATTGTTTCTAGCACCCACTTTTTGCTTGATGTTCAGGCAGTGCTTCTTGTAGATCAGAGCACGGTCCAGAGTGACTCCCAGGGATTTGGGTGCTGTATTTAGTTCCTGTTGTGATTTTAAAATCATTTCCCCTCTTTCTTTTTCGTAATAAGTCCTTGGAGAAAAAAGATCTTGGAGTCCTCGTGGACAACAAGTTAAACATGAGCCAACAATGTGATGTGGCGGCAAAAAAAGCCAATGGGATTTTGGCCTGCATCAATAGGAGCATAGTGTCTAGATCTAAGGAAGTCATGCTCCCCATGCTCTATTCTGCTTTGGTTAGACCACATCTGGAATATTGTGTCCAATTCTGGGCACCACAATTCAAGAGAGATATTGACAAGCTGGAAAGTGTCCAGAGGAGGGCGACTGAAATGATCAAGGGTCTGGAGAACAAGCCCTATGAGGAGCGGCTTAGGGAACTGGGCATGTTTAGCCTGAAGAAGAGAGGGCTGAGAGGAGATATGATAGCCATGTATAAATATGTGAGAGGAAGCCACAGGGAGGAGGGAGCTAGCTTGTTTTCTGCTTCCTTGGAGACTAGGACACGGAACAATCGCTTCAAACTACAAGAAAGGAGATTCCATCTGAACATTAGGAAGAACTTCCTGACTGTGAGAGCCGTTCAGCAGTGGAACTCTCTGCCCCGGAGTGTGGTGGAGGCTCCTTCTTTGGAAGCTTTTAAACAGAGGCTGGATGGCCATCTGTCAGGGGTGATTTGAATGCAATATTCCTGCTTCTTGGCAGGGGGTTGGACTGGATGGCCCATGAGGTCTCTTCCAACTCTTTGATTCTATGATTCTATGATTCTATGATTCTATATTTTGGCCATTCATGCCATCCCATGCAATGTCTCTGACCAGCTTCCAGACGTGTTTTATTATACAGTTTCTTTTTATATTTCTCCCAAAATTTTAGAATTGGCGACCTTATAAAATGATTGCCAATTTTTTTTCTTTTTTTCCTCTTTATACCAAATGTATGTGTGCCAGCCCTCTCTTAATTCTATACCTTCTAATATTAATAACTTCTTTTTCTCCCAGATCACAAGAGCCGTCTTCATAGTCCTTTCAGCAGCCTATGAGACTGTGAACCACCGCCTCCTCCTGAGAAAAATGTATAGTATCACAAAGGACGACCACCTCACCCGCCTCATAGGAAACCTGCTACCAAACAGGAGCCTTTTTGTTGAGTTCCAGGGCCAGAGAAGCAGGTGGCGGAAACAGAAGAACGGCCTGCCTCAGGGGAGCGTGCTTGCTCCATCCATGATCAACATCTACACCAGTGGTTCTCAATGTTCCTAATGCCGCAACCCCTTAATACAGTTCCTCATGTTGTGGTGACCCCCAGCCATTAAATTATTTTTGTTGCTACTTCATAATTGTAATTTTTGCTACTGTTATGAATCGTTATATAAACATCTGATATGCAGGATGTATTCTCATTCACTGGACCAAATTTGGTATAAATACCCAATATGCCCAAATTTGAATACTGGTGGGGTTGGGATGGGAGGATTGATTTCATCATTTGGGAGTTGTAGTTGCTGGGATTTATAGTTCACCTACATTCAAAGAGCATTCTGAACTACACCAACAATGGACTTCAACCAAACTTGGCACACAGAACTCCCATGACCAACAGTGAAAGGGTTTGGTGGGCATTGACCTTAAGTTTTGGAGTTGTAGTTCGCCTAAATCCAGAGAGCACTGTGGACTCAAACAATGTTGTATCTGGACCAAACTTGGCACGAATACTCAATATGCCCAAATGCGAACACTGATGGGGTTTGGGGAAAATAGACCTTGACATTTGGGAGTTGTAGTTGCTGGGATTTATAGTTCACCTACTAAGAAAGAGCATTCTGAAGCCCACCAACGATAGAATTAGGCCAAACGTCCCACACAGAACTCCCATGACCAACAGAAAATACTGTCTGTGATGGTCTTTGGCGACCCCTCTGACACCCCCGCGCGACCCCTTTAGGGGTCCCGACCCCCTGGTTGAGAACCACTGATCTACACAAATGACCAGCCGCTGCCAGAGAGTTTCATCTATGCTGATGATCGTGCCATCACCGCTCAAGCAGGGAGCTTTGAGATGGTTGAACAGAAGCCCTCTGAAGCTCTAGGTGCCCTTACTTCCTATGACAGGGAAAACCAACTGATCCCTAATCCATCTAAAACACAGACATGCGCCTTTCACCTTAAGAACAGACAAGCATCCCAAGCTCTGAGGATTATGACCTGGGAAGGAATCCCACGGGAGCATTGCAGTGCACCCAAATACCTGGGAGGAGTCACTCTGGACTGTGCTCTGACCAACAAGAAGCACTGCCTGAACCTCAAGCAAAAAGTGGGTGCTAGGAACAATATCATATGGAATCTGACTGGCACAACCTGGGGATCACAACCAGACACAGTGAAGACATCTGCCCTTGCGCTGTGCTACTCTGCTGCTGAGTACTCATGCCCAGTGTGGAACACATCTCACCACGCTAAAACAGTGGATGTGGCTCTTAATGACACATGCCGCATTATCACGGGGTGTCTGCGCCCTACACCACTGGAAAAATTACATTGTTTAGCCGGTACTGCACCACCTGACATCCGCCGGGAAGAAGCAGCCAATAGTGAAAAGACCAAGGCAGAGACATCTCCAGCTCATCCCCTGTTTGGGTATCAGCCAGCACGTCAACGACTTAAATCAAGAAATAGTTTTCTAAGATCTACAGAGACACTTGCTGGAACACCTCAGCAAGCGAGAGTCCAAAAGTGGCAGGCTCAAACCCAGAACCTGATACCAAATGAGAGACTCCCCCCTGGGCACACAGAGGACTGGGCGACTTGGAAGGCGCTGAACAGACTGCTCTCTGGCACCACGAGATGCAGAGCCAACGCTGAGAAATGGGGCCACAAAGTGGAGTCCACGACATGCGAGTGTGGAGGAGAGCAAACCACTGACCACCTGCTGCAATGCACCCTGAGCCCTGCCACATGATGCACAAGGGAAGACCTCTTTGTGGCAACACCAGAGGCACTCCAAGGGAACAGATACTGGCCAAAGGACATTTAATCAACTACCAAGCTTGCAAATATTGTATTTTGTCTGTTTGTTTTGTTCTGTTAGAAATGTAATACAACTGACTGGTTGCCCTGACACGACAAATAAATATTCTCCCATTTGTAATCCTTATTTATTACACTTAGATACCACCTCGGCGACATTGACTCCTTGCTTTTGCATGGCACCTTTGTCCCAAAACGGCATCCAAAACAGTGAAAAAGATTCACAATAGAAATGGTAGTCGTTGGTTCCTATTTCAGAAGGACTCGATGGAAGAAGCAAAACCCATGTTTATGATTCTTCACTCTTTAATTTCTATCCCACATTTCTCCCAATGGACTCAAGGCACACAACAGCCCTGTGAGGTAGGCCAGGCTGAGAAAAAGAGAAAGATGGAAGTCTGGACAATAGGCTTTGTGGTTCTACATAGTACTCGAACCCGGTCCTCACAAGTCCTGGACTTTAACCAATACGTTGCACGTTCCTGCCAGATATTTAAAGTAGGATTTGTAGTTTTCAGGGCAAAAAGAAGGCAGCTTGTGGATTCCTTTGCTCTTGGTTCGCCTCTCCAGGCTGGACTCTGTATGGTAAGGTCTGGAAATATGGAGAAAAGTATATTAAAATGTGTATATGTGTGTGTATATATCTATATAAATAAAAATGCAATTCCACAGATATATAAACCCATTTTCCTAGTTCCAACAGACCTCACTCCCTCTGAGGATGCTTGCCATAGATGCAGGCGAAATGTCAGGAGAGAATGCCTCTAGAACATGGCCATATAGCCTGAAAAAACCTACAACAACCCAGACAAGAGTCCTTTGTCCCACTCTGGTCATTCCACAGATATATAAACCTTTTTTTCCTACTTCCAACAGACCTCACTACCTCTGAGGATGCTTGCCATAGATGCAGGCGAAATGTCAGGAGAGAATGCCTCTAGACCATGGCCATATAGCCTGAAAAAACCTACAACAACCCAGACAAGAGTCCTTTGTCCCACTCTGGTCATTCCACAGATATATAAACCTTTTTTTCCTACTTCTGATGCGGAGCATCTCCCCCCCAAGTATTTGTAGTTCGCCAAGGGCCGGACGATGGATTCTGCCGCTTCCTGACCCAGCACACATAACTGGGTTCCTGTTTCCTCTTTGTGAATTCTCTGGCTTGTGCACTGGACTATGGACTCTGCTACTACCCAACCCAGCTCCCCCTTCAGCTCCAGCTCCTGTTCCTAGAAGGAGCCAATCTTCTGTTGACCAACCCGGACCTTAGACTGATCTTCTGGTGGCCAGCCTGATGCATGGACTGGCCCCTGCACCCAAAACCCTTCCGTCCAGACTTTGGGACTTCTAGTTCTTTTCTCTCTCTTTTTATGAAATGAATAAAATATTTTCTTATTACTGTGGATTGGGGTTGGGATGGGTGGTGGGTGGTGATATATGGAATGCCTGTATACTGGTGATGCCTATGGTTTATGAATATGAAATATGTAACCCCTATGAACTCCTCTGTATCCTCACCCCCTTGACCCTCGCCCCACAAGGAAACCAGCGTGACCAGGAACTGCCTGGGGACAGAGCCCAAGCCTCTTTCCCCCAAATCACCCATTGATTGACTCATTTTGCATGGACAATGCTGCTGGCCCCAACCCTAGCCCTCGGAGCATGGCCAGCGAAGGAACAAGGGTCAGCAGAGCTTCGGAAAAAGAGACTGATTAATTCACCCAGATATTGTTGACCCTCCGGGTGGTCTGATATCGATCTAGCCTATTCAAATTCCCTGCCAGACTCATCAAGGACAGGAAAGCCTTTGTTTGTCAAACATCTGGAGACATTTTTCCTTTGTTTCGCTGAGCACATGGCATTCCTTTGTCTGCAGATTCCTTTCCCAGATTCCTTTGTGCTCCCTCATCCCGCCCCCATTTCTCCTGATTGGCTGTCGCCACCATGTGACAGAGGTCTCTCCATTGGATCCTACAGACCACTGGAGCTTCCTGATTGGTACAGAGGCGCCAGGGGCGGGAGGGCTGCTTCCCAGGTGTCCGCCCATCACCCAATCACAGCGGGGAACACCTGAGGGGCCGGGGCAGAAGGGTTGAACTCTGGGTTTTCAAAAATTGTATAAATATGCCTGCATCACTGTACCCCAGTATGCTTATGGTGGAATTATCCCTGTAACGCATCCTTTTCAGCTGAATCGTAGAAATAAACGCTTCGGTCGCTGGATACCTCTTCAGCCTCTGGTGGGATTAATTCTTAATATTTTGCGCTTTGGATTGGCTTTTGCTGGCAGCTCACCAAGGTCAAAGACCCCCTTTGCGGTCTTCTGGGGCCTTCCTCGCTGGGAAAGCCCCCCAAAAAGAGCTCGATATCACTTCCAACAGACCTCACTACCTCTGAGGATGCTTGCCATAGATGCAGGCGAAATGTCAGGAGAGAATGCCTCTAGACCATGGCCATATAGCCCGAAAAAACCTACAACAACCCAGTGATTCCGGCCATGAAAGCCTTCGACAATACATTAAAAATGCAATGTTTGTTTGTGAAAATACAAAAGTAAAATACAAACAAGCCAATAATAACATCAAAATAAGATACAGAAAATAACAGAAAATACAGTAAAGAAACCCAAAGCCATTCAATGACGCAACTTTTGGAGTTGCCTTTGAGAACCATGAAAGTCCTAGGGCATGCATGACTCACCGATGGTGCCGGGGGTCCAAAAGGACAAACATTCTCATAAGGGGGAGGCGCAGAAGATGGAGGCGCAGATGGCAGAGGTGCGGACGGCGGAGGTGCGGATGAGGTGCTGACCACGACATGCCTGCTACTTCTTAGTCTTCGGAAACCTGCGGGCGAGAGAGACATACGTTGTAGGCCTGTGCAATCAATGAAAAACATGTTTCAATACCGATTACTAAATGAGGGGGGAAGCGCAATTCGTTTCTAAAGTGTTTCAAAAATATCGTATCCTAATTACAGTGTTCCCTCACTACTTCGCAGTTCGCTTATTGCAGACTCGCTGTTTCGCCGGGAGCCTTCCTCTTTACCTTCCTTCCTTCAATTCCACCCTTTCATCCTTCCTTCCCTCCCTCTTTACTCCCTCTTTCCCTCTCTACCTCTTTCTCTTCCCATCCTTCCCTTCCTCCATTTCATCCTTCCTTCCTTCCTTCCCTCTTTCCATTCCTTCCTTCTATCCTTCCCTTTCTTCCCTCTCCTCCCTCCCTCCTCTTTTGTTTTTCGTCCCTTCCCTCTTTCTTCCCTCTTTCCCTCTCTCCTTCTTTCTCTTCCCATCCTTCCCTTCCTCCCTTTCATCCTTCCTTCTTCCCTCTTTCCTCCCTCTTTCTCCTTCCTTCCCTTTTGCCTTTCCTCCCTTCCCTCTTTCCTCCCTCTTTCCCTCTCTCCTTCTTTCTCTTCCCATCCTTCACTTCCTCCCTTTCATCCTTCCTTCCTTCCCTCTTCCCTCCCTCTTTCTCCTTTCTTCCTTCCCTTTTGTCTTTCCTTCCTTCTCTTTTTCCTTCCTCTTTCCATTCCTTCCTTCCCTCCCCTCCCCTCCCTCTCTTCTCTTTTGTCTTTCCTCCCTTCCCTCTTCCCTCCCTCTTTCCATCTCTCCTTCTTTTTCTTTCCATCCTTCCCTTCCTCCCTTTTGTCGTTCCTTCCTTCCCTCTTTCCTCTCTCTTTCTCCTTCCTTCCCCTTTATCTTTCCTTCCTTCTCTTTTTCCTTCCTTTTCCATTCCTTCCTTCTATCCTATCCTTCCCTTCCCTCCCTCCACCTTCTCTTTTGTCTTTCCTCCCTTCCCTCTCTCCTCCCTCTTTCCCTCTCTCCCTCTTTCCTTCTCTCCTTCTTTCTCTTCCCCTTCCTTCCTTCCTTCCTTCCTTCTCTTTTGTCTTTTCTTCTTTCCTTCTCTTTTTCTTTCCTCTTTCATTCCTTCTTTCTATCCTTCCCTTCCCTCCCTCCCTTCTCTTTTGTCTTTCCTCCCTTCCCTATTTCCTCCCCCTTCCCTCTCTCCTTTCTCTTCCCATTCTTCCCTTCCTCCCTTTCATACTTCCTTCCTTCCCTCTTTCCTCCCTCTTTCTCCTCCCTCCCTTCTCTTTTGTCTTTCCTCCCTTCCCTCTTTCCTCCCTCTTTCTCTTCCCATCCTTCCCTTCCTCCCTTTCATCCTTCCTTCCCTCCCTTTCTCCTTCCTTCCTTCCTTCCTTCCTTCCTTCCTTCCTTCCTTCCTTCCCTTTTTGCCTTTCCTTCCTTCTCTTTTTCCTTCCTCTTTCCATTCCTTCCTTTTATCCTTCCCTGCCCTCCCTCTTTCCCTCTCTCCTTCTTTCTCTTTCCATCATTCCTTTCCTCCCTTTCTTCTCTCTTTCCTTCCTCCTTCCCTTCCTTCCTTCGATCACTGGGTATCCAGTCCTCTTAGTAGGAAACACTAGCATGTGCCCCCAAGTTAGAAAATGTGCCCATGCCTGATATAACCAAACACGATTATTGTATACATGTTAGCAAGTATTGTATTGGCTCATGCATACATATATGAAGTGGCATGGAGAAGGTTTGAGGAAAAGAGACAAAGAGAGATCCTGAGAACTGAAAAGCATGGCCTTATTCTCGGTTGGCCCCAACCGGATATGGACCCTCCTGGTAAGCCAGGAAAGAAGGGTGCAGAACATAGGAAATCCTTGGTTTCTATACCTTTTAAAATAATTATGCATGCATCATACAGACATCACAATGTGCGTCACAAAATTCTACTTTTACATTGACTTCAATAGCATATTTTCAAACTCAACACCTTGTCAATCTTCATTAGCATCCCTATCTGAAGAGTGGCTATTAATGAGGACCATTGCCAGAATGTCTACTGGACCTGATAGCAAGAGTCCCCATCCATCCTAAGATAAGGTCTTCCTGAGACCTCTTAATGGCCACCTCATTAGTCTTACGATAAGGTGCCTGGTACCAAAATGGATCCTCTTGAAATATGCCAGAGGCCTCTAAACATTCCTTTCCTAGATGATGGCCTCTCTAATTTTGCAGCTTTTAAGAAGTCAAGTGAAGTGAAGAGGAAGCCACAGAGAGGAGAGAGCAAGCTTCCTTTCTGCTTCCCTGGAGACTAGGACGCGGAACAATGGCTTCAAACTACAAGAGAGGAGATTCCATCTGAACATGAGGAAGAACTTCCTGACTGTGAGAGCTGTTCAGCAGTGGAACTCTCTGCCATGGAGTGTGGTGGAGGCTCCTTCTTTGGAAGCTTTGAAACAGAGGCTGGATGGCCATCTGTCAGGGGTGATTTGAATGCAATATTCCTGCTTCTTGGCAGAATGGGGTTGGACTGGATGGCCCATGAGGTCTCTTCCAACTCTTTGATTCTATGATTCTATGATTCTATGAAGGCCATGCATACATACATACATACATTTCTCTTATATATTTTCTAACTCCTATTTCTAATATGGTTAAAGGTAAAGGTAGTCCCCTGACATTAAGTCCAGTCATGTCTGACTCTGGGGTGTGGTGCTCATCTCCATTTCTAAGCCAAAGAGCCAGCATTGTCCGTAGACACCTCCAAGGTCATGTGGCCGGCATGACTGCATGGAGTGCCGTTACCTTCCCGCAGGAGCGGTACCTATTGATCTACTCACATTTGCATGTTTTCGAACTGCTAGGTTGGCAACAGCTAGGGCTGACAGCGGAAGCTCACGCCGCTCCCCGGAATCGAACCTGCGACCTTTCGATCAACAAGCTCAGCAGCTCAGTGTTTTAACCCACTGCACCACCTAATATGGTTACATCAAATATATATTTTCCAATATATGAATTATGTATTTTCATCAAGCCTTCATCATATATACATGTATATCAATTTGTTTCACTGTTTTTAATGAATTGTTGTTGTTCATTCGTTCAGTCGTCTCCGACTCTTCGTGACCTCATGGACCAGCCCACGCCAGAGCTCCCTGTCGGCCGTTACCACCCCCAGCTCCCTCAAGGTCAGTCCAGTCACTTCAAGGTTGCCATCCATCCATCTTGCCCTTGGTCGGCCCCTCTTCCTTTTGCCTTCCACTTTCCCCAGCATCATTCCCTTCTCCAGGCTTTGCTGTCTCCTCATGATGTGGCCAAAGGACTTCCACTTTCCCTCTCGTCTCCTTCCCTCCAGTGAGCAGCCGGGCTTTCTTTCCTGGAGGATGGACTGGTTGGATCTTCTCGCAGTCCAAGGCACTCTCAGATCTTTCCTCCAACACCACAGCTCAGAAGCATCTCTCTTCCTTCGCTCAGCCTTCCCGAAGGTCCCGCTCTCACATCCGTAGCTGTGACTACAGGGAAGACCATGGCTTGGACTAGGCAATGGATCTTGGTTGCCAGTCTGATGTCTCTGCTCTTGACTATTTTATCGAGACTGGACATTGCTCTCCTCTCAAGAAGGAAGCATCTCCTGATTTCCTGGCCACAGTCTGCATCTGCAGTAATCTTTGCACCTAGAAATACAAAGTCTGTCACAGCCTCCACGGTTTCTCCCTCTATTTTCCAGTTGTCAATCATTCTTGTTGCCATAATCTTGGTTTTTTTGACGTTTAGCTGCAACCCGGCTTTTGCGCTTTCTTCTTTCACGTTGATTAGAAGGCTCCTCAGCTCCTCCTCGCTTTCGGCCATCAGAGTGGTGTCATCTGCATATCTGAGGTTGTGAATGTTTCTTCCAGCAATTTTCACCCCAGCTTTGCATTCATCCAGCCCCGCACATCCTCGCATGATGTGTTATGCATACAAGTTACAAAGGTTGGGTGAGAGGATGCAGCCTTGCCGGACGCCTTTAATGAATATGTAAATTGAAAATAAAAAAAAATGTTAAATGAGCCTTCTCTGCCTTGCCAAGCTACAACTCCCATTGGCTGCCTTGCACTGAACGTGACCCTCCTGGGTCCCTTGCGTACTCACGGACACAGAAGAAAATCAGAAGCCCGACTCCGATGAGCAGAAAAAACAGGAAACTGACCACCACAATAATCACTATTTTGTTAAAATTGCTTGCAGCCTCATTCCAGGGAGGAGTCTCTGCATCTAGAGAGGAAACGGGGAATGTTAGGACCAAGTATGCACAAATACCTGATACGCCCAAATTTGAATACTGGTGGGATTGAGGGGAGGATTGATTTTGTCCTTTGGGAGTTGTAGTTGCTCGGATTTATAGTTCACCTACAGTATCAAAGGGCTTTCTGAACTCCACCAATGATGGAATTGAACTAAACTTGAGGATTGATTTTATCATTTGGGAGTTGTAGTTGCTCGGAATTATAGTTCACCTGCAGTATCAAAGGGCTTTCTGAACTCCACCAATGATGGAATTGAATCAAACTTGGGACACAGAGCTCCCATGACCAACAGAAAATACCAGAAGGGTTTGGTGGGCATTGACCTTGGGTTTTGGAGTTGTAGTTTACCCACATTCAGAGAGCACTGATGCATCTGGACGAAACTTGGTACGAACACTCAATATGCCCAAATGTGGACACTAAGTGGGGTTTGGGGAAGATAGACCTTGACATTTGGGAGTTCTAGTTGCTAGGATTTATAGTTCACCTATAATCAAAGAGCATTCTGAACTCCACCAGTGATAGAATTGGGCCCACACAAAATCCCCACGACTGACAGAAAATACTGTGTTTTCTAATTGTCTTTGGCGACCCCTCTGACACCCCCTCATGACCCCTCCAGGGGTCCCGACCCCCAGGTTGAGAAACACTGGTCTAGAGGCATTCTCTCCTGACGTTTCGCCTGCATCTATGGCAAGCATCCTCAGAGGTTGTGAGGTCTGTTGGAACTAGGAAAATGGGTTTATATATCTGTGGAATGATAGCGTAGGCCACGGACCAAGGGATTCCAAGTCCTAAGGAAAACATAAGGAAAAGCTAACATTGGGGAGGGGTGTGCTTCCCTCTTTGGAGGTCTGGAAACAGAATTTGGTTGAACATCTGTTGGGAATGCTTTGATTGTGTTTCCTGAATGGTGGAAGAGGGATGGACAGTTGACCCTTGAGGTCCCTTCCAATTGTAGTGGAATATAGACTACCTTGATGATTGATTAGAGTCTCCTCTGAAGTCTTTAGCAGAGGATTGGATGGACCTTTTTCAGGAGAGCTTTGGTTGTATCTTCCTGCCTGATGGAAGAGGGTTGGACTAGATGACCTTTGGGGCCCCTTCCAAATGTAGTTGATAATGGACTGCCTTGAAGGGTGATGGGACTCTGCTTTGGAAGTCTTTAAGCAGAGGTTGGATGGACATTTTTCAGGAGAGCTTTGATATGTGTCTTCTTGTATGATGAAGGGGGTTGGACTAGATGACCTTTGAGGTCCCTTCCAACTCTAATGGAACAGAAAGCCTTGGAGAGTGATGGACTCTCCTTCTTTGGAAGTATTTAGGCAGAGGTTGGGTGGACATCTGCTGGGAATCCTTTGGTTGTGTCTTCCTGAGTGGCGGAATGGGGTTAGACTAGATGACCTTTGGGGTCCCTTCCAATTGTAGTGGATTATGGGCTGCCTTGGAGGGTGATGGGACTTTCCTTTGGAGGTCTTTCAACAGCGGTTGGATGGCTAGCTTTCAGGAGAACTTTGGTTGTGTCTTCCTGCCTGATGGAAGGAGGTTGAACTACATGGCCTTTGGGATCTCTTTCAACTCTAATGGAATACACAGCCTTGGAGTCCCTTTCAATTGAAGTAGATTATGGACTGCCTTGGAGGGTGATGGGACTCTCCTTTGGAGATCTTTAGGCAGAGGTTGGGTGGACATCTGTTGAGAGTGCTTTGGTTGTGTCTTCCTGAGTGGCGAAAAGGGGTTGGACTAGATTACTTTTAGGATCCCTTTCAATTGTAGTGGATTATGGACTACCTTGGAGGGTGATGGGACTCTCCTTTGGAGATCTTTAGGCAGAGGTTGGGTGGACATCTATTGGAAGTCCTTTAGTAGATTATGGACTGCCTTGGAGGGTGATGGGACTGTCCTTTGGAGGTCTTTAAGCAGAGGTTGGATGGCTAGCTTTCAGGAGAACTTTGGTTGTGTCTTCCTCCCTGATGGAAAGGGGTAGGACTACATAACCTTTGAGATTCCTTCCAACTCTAATGGAACACATAGCCTTGGGGTCCCTTTCAATTGTAGTGGTTTATGGGCTGCCTTGGAGGGTGATGGGACTTTCCTTTGGAAGTCTTTAAGCAGAGGTTGGATGGCTAGCTTTCAGGAGAACTTTGGTTGTGTCTTCCTCCCTAATGGAAGGGGGTAGGACTACATAACGTTTGAGATTCCTTCCAACTCTAATGGAACACATAGCCTTGGGGTCCCTTTCAATTGAAGTAGATTATGGACTGCCTTGGAGGGTGATGGGATTCTCCTTTGGAGATCTTTAGGCAGAGGTTGGGTGGACATCTATTGGAAGTCCTTTAGTAGATTATGGACTGCCTTGGAGGGTAATGGAACTCTCCTTTGGAGATCTTTAGGCAGAGGTTGGGTTGACATCTATTGGGAGTGCTTTGGTTGTGTCTTCCTGAGTGGCAAAAAGAGGATGGACTAAATGACCTTTGGGGTCCCTTCTAAATGTAGTGGATTATGGACTGTTTTAGAGGATGATGGAACTCTCCTTTGGAGATCTTTAGGCAGAGGTTGGGTGGACATCTATTGGAAGTCCTTTAGTAGATTATGGACTGCCTTGGAGGGTAATGGAACTCTCCTTTGGAGATCTTTAGGCAGAGGTTGGGTGGACATCTATTGGGAGTGCTTTGGTTGTGTCTTCCTGAGTGGCAAAAAGGGGATGGACTAAATGACCTTTGGGATCCCTTCTAAATGTAGTGGATTATGGACTGCCTTGGAGGGTGATGGGACTCTCCTTTGGAGATCTTTAGGTAGAGGTTGGGTGGACATCTATTGGAAGTCCTTTAGTAGATTATGGACTGTCTTGGAGGGTGATGGGACTCTCCTTTGGAAGTTTTTCAATAGAGGTCGGGTAGGGGCATCTTTCAGGAGGGATTTGGTTGTGTCCTCCTGTGTGACGGAAGGGTGCTAGACTAGACGACCTTTGGGGTCCCTTCATTCATGACCCCTTGAGCCAAAGCCAATCTCACCTGAGACCACGAGGATGACATATCTACTCTCAGGTGAGACCCCGCCTCGGTCTATAAGCACCGTATAGTTTCCAGCGTCTCCTTTCCGGACCCTTTGGATGGAGAGGGAGCAGTCTATCCCCACATCCTCCCTTCCATCGTAGGCATCTCCGTACTTGGAAAGGAAAGGCGGCATTCCCTCCTGGGTCAGGATCACCTTCGTCCCTCGGTACCACTGGCATTTTTGGTAGATGTTGGGAAAGATTTGGAAGTACAGTTTGACATCCTGGCCCATGGGGATCGGGTTCGAGGGATGCACCGTGATGGGCAAGCCCTGGCCACAAATCATTGGGATGGAAGCTGCAAAAGAAGGAGGGGAACAGAAGTACATATTAATGTCAACTTGGAATACGACACAGGAACTGATATGCAACTTGGAATACGACACAGGAATAAAGAGGAATCCCATGGGATATGACTGGGCTATAACTTGGAATATAATATATATAAATAAAATTTTTCATTTGTTCAAAACCTTAAATCTCCCAAAATATTTCACCAATCGCTTTGAAATTTTGACACAACGTAGCATTCAAATAGGCACACATTTTTATGTTTTCACATATCTACTATTTTATAGATGTCACACCTGTGACAGGTAAAAATATGCCTTTTCCCCAAAACAGCGCCATCTGCTGGACGTCAAAGCAGCACACGCTATCTATCTATCTATCTGCAAACCTCATCCAATGATGGATCAAGACCAAACTTGGCACATAGACCTCTCATGACCCACTTTACGTCCTGGTGTTGTTTGGAAAAATTTGGAGATGGATGATGGGACTTACAGTACCTTTGCTCACTTCCTGAGACCACTGAGACCCTCGCCAATGACAAATCAAGACTAAACTTGCCACATGGAGCTCCAATGACCCACTCTACATACTGCTGCAGTTTGGAGGACGACAGACCATGGATGATGGGACTTCAAGTACCTCCACTCCCTTCCAAAGATTGCTCCAACCCTCTTCTAATGACCAATCAAGACCACACTTGGCACAGAGAGCCCCCATGATCCACTCTACATCCTGCTGCAGTTTGAAAGGGGATGGACTTTGGATGATGGGACTTGCACTTCACTCACTTACTGACACCACTGCGACCCTCATCTAATGACTGATAAAGACCAAACTTGGCACACAGAGCCCCCATGACCCACTCTATATCCTGCTGCTGTTTGTAGGAGGATGGCCCATGGATGATGGGACTTTAAGTACCTTCACTCGCTTCCTGAAAATAATGCTGCCATTATCCAAAGACCAATAAAGACCAAACTTGGCATACAAAACCGCCATTACCCACTTTCTCTAATAACCCGGGCAACGCCGGGTCCCCAAGCTAGTCTATATAAATAAAAATGTAATGAACAATGAACAAAATGAACAAACTCTGGCTTGTTGTTGTTCATTCGTTCAGTCATCTCCGACTCTTCGTGACCTCATGGACCAGCCCACGCCAGAGCTCCCTGTCGGCCGTTACCACCCCCAGCTCCCTCAAGGTCAGTCCAGTCACTTCAAGGATGCCATCCATCCATCTTGCCCTTGGTCGGCCCCTCTTCCTTTTGCCTTCCACTTTCCCCAGCATAATTGTCTTCTCTAGGCTTTCCTGTCTCCTCATGATGTGACCAAAGTACTTCAACTTTGTCTCTTGTATCTTTCCCTCCAGTGAGCAGTTGGGCTTTCTTTCCTGGAGGATGGACTGGTTGGATCTTCTCGCAGTCCAAGGCACTCTCAGCACTTTCCTCCAACACCACAGCTCAAAAGCATCGATCTTCCTTCGCTCAGCCTTCCCTAAGGTCCCAGTATTAAAAAACTCAAAAATTACAACAGCAAAACAACAGAGGGGAAACAAACAGGCACATAAAATCACTCTCAACAAAAGATTCTCCCCAGGCACTTCCAAGCCATTGAATGCTAATCAAGGTGATCAGCTGAAACATTCACACCTGACTCCAACAGACAAGAGTCCTTTGTCCCACCCTGGTCATTCCACAGATATATAAACCCATTTTCCTACTTCCAACAGACCTCACTACCTCTGAGGATGCTTGCCATAGATGCAGGCGAAACGTCAGGAGAAAAAATGCCTCCAGAACATGGCCATATAGCCCGGAAAAATATTACAACAACCCAGTAAAAATAAAATGTTCGTTTGTGGGAACTCAAAAACCTCTGGACGAATTGACACCAAATTTGGACACAAGACACCTAACAACCCAATGTATGTCCTTCACTAAAAAAATGATTTTGTCATTTGGGAGTTGTAGTTGCTGGGATTTATAGTTCACCTAAAACCAAAGAGTAAAGGCCGAACGGGATATAGGGTTACAGCCTGTGCTGGACGGGGTCGCACTCCCCTTGAAGGCGCAGGTTCGCAGCTTGGGTGTGACCCTGGACTCATCGTTGAGCCTGGATCCCCAGGTTTCAGCGGTGACCAGGGGAGCATTTGCACAGCTTAGGCTCGTGCGCCAGCTGCGCCCGTATCTCGGGAAGTCTGACTTGGCCACGGTGGTACACGCTCTTGTCACATCCCGCCTGGATTACTGCAACGCTCTCTACGTGGGGCTGCCCTTGAAGACGGCCCGGAAGCTTCAGCTGGTCCAGCGTGCGGCAGCCATGTTACTAACTGGAGCGGGTAGCAGGGAGCACACAACGCCCTTGTTGTCCCAGCTTCACTGGCTGCCGATCTGCTACCGGGCCCAATTCAAGGTGCTGGTCTTGGCCTACAAAGCCCTAAACGGTTCCGGCCCAAAATACCTTTCGGACCGCATCTTGGCCTACGAGCCCACGAGGACCTTGAGATCGTCTGGGGAGGCCCTTCTCTCGATCCCGCCTGCATCACAGGCACGGCTGGCGGGGACGAGGGAGAGGGCCTTCTCGGTGGTGGCCCCCCGGCTGTGGAACACTCTCCCGGCACACATCAGACAGGCGCCCTCCCTCATGTCCTTTCGAAAAAGCCTTAAGACCTGGCTGTTCGAGAGGGCATTTAATTAAGTGCTAAGCAACAACATTACGGTAATGAGAACTGGAATGGTATAAGGAAAATGAGACTGGCTATGATTCTACTAAGAGACGAAGCGGATTTTTATGTAGTTTGTATTTGTTGTATAGTCATATGTTGTTGATACTGGCCTCTGTAACTGTCTTTTTATGTGTACTGTACACCGCCATGAGTCGCCCGTAAGGGCTGAGAATGGCGGTCAATAAGTGCATCTAATAATAATGCATCTAATAATATTCTGAACGCCACCAACGATGGAATTGAACCAAACTTGGCACACACTTCTCCCACAACCAACAGAAAATACTGGAAGAGTTTTGTGAACAGTGTCCTTTGATTTTGGAATTGTAGTTCACCTACATCTAGAGATCACTATGGACTCAGACAATGATGGATCTCAACCAAACTCTACACAAAGACTCAATATGCCCAAATGTGAACACTGGTGGAGTTTTGGGAAAATAGAATCTTGACATCGTTGTAGTTGCTGGGATTTATAGTTCACCTACATTCAAGGAGTATTCTGAACCCCACCAACGATAGAATTGGGCCAAACCTCCCATACACAACCCCCATGTGGGCCAGAGCAATGCATGGCAGGGGACGGCTAGTAGGCTTTCATGGCCGGAATCACTGGGTTGTTGTAGGTTTTTTTGGGCTATATGGCCATGTTCTAGAGGCATTCTCTCCTGACACTTTGCCTGCATCTATGGCAAGCATCCTCAGAGGCTGTGAGGTCTGTTGGAACTAGGAAAAAGGGTTTATATATCTGTGGAATGACCAGGGTGGGGCAAATGACTCTTGTCTGCTGGAGCTAGGTGTGAATTTCTCAACTGACCACCTTGATTACCTTTTGATGGTCTGGCAGTTATTTGGTGTGGCTTGTTAGTGCCTAGCTCCAACAGACAAGAGTTCTTTGCCCACCCTGGTCATTCCACAGATATATAAACCCATTTTCTTAGTTCCAACAGGCCTCACTACCTCTGAGGATGCTTGCCATAGATGCAGGTGAAATGTCAGGAGAGAATGCCTCTAGAACATGGCCATATAGCCCAAATAAACCTACAACAACCTATATGTTTTACGATTCTACAGGGGAATATAATGGGATATGGCTATGGTGTGGCTTGGAAAACAATGAGGGATATGATTGCGTTTCTCTCTTGTTTTGCAAGTACAATCCCACATCACTCAGATGGGGAGATGGCCTTCAATGGCCATTTTGGCTCGTTGCCTCCATTCCAGCTCCGCTCCCCAATTTCGCGATGGCCGCGGGTGGTGAGTAACTCCTACCGGTGTGTACACACAGCCCTACCTTCTCTCCATCCCATAAAAATGATCTAACCTCATAAAAACAGAAGCAAGAGGAGCTTCAATAAAATTACAAACCAGGCCTAAGGCCAACCTTTTAACAGTTTGAGAAAAATCCCCCTTTTAAAGATTACAGATCCATAAAATCATAGAATCAAAGAGTTGGACGAGACCTCCTGGGCCATCCAGTCCAACCCCATTCTGCCAAGAAGCAGGAAACTTGCATTCAAAGCACCCCTGACAGATGGCCATCCAGCCTCTGTTTCAAAGCTTCCAAAGAAGGAGCCTCCACCACACTCCCTCTGGGGCAGAGAGTTCCACTGCTGAACGGCTCTCACAGTCAGGAAGTTCTTCCTCATGTTCAGATGGAATCTCCTCTCTTGTAGTTGGAAGCCATTCTTCTTTGTCCTAATCTTCATGGAAGCAGTAAACAAGCTTGCTCCCTCCTCCCTGTGGCTTCCTCTCACATATTTATACACGGCTATCATATCTCCTCTCAGCCTTCTCTTCTTCAGGCTAAACATGCCCAGCTCCTTAAGCCGCTCCTCATAGGGCTTGTTCTCCAGACCTTTTATCATTTTAGTCGCCCTCCTCTGGATACATTCCAGCTTGTCAATATCTCTCTTGAATTGTGGTGCCCAGAATTGGACACAATATTCCAGGTGTGGTCTAACCAAAGCAGAATAGAGGGGTAGCATGACTTCCCTGGACCTAGACACTAGGCTCCTCTTGATGCAGGCCAAAATCCCATTGGCTTTTTTTGCTGCCACATCACATTCCTGGCTCATGTTTAACTTCCTCCCCACGAGGACTCCAAGATCTTTTCCACACGTCCTGCTCTCGAGCCAGGCCTCATCGTCCCCCATTCTGTCTCTTTGCATTTCCTTTTTTCTGCCTAAGAATGAATGCAGTTGAATTGCCATGCCTCAATGCTCTGAACATTAGGAAGAACTTCCTGACTGTGAGAGCCGTTCAGCAGTGGAACTCTCTGCCCCGGAGTGTGGTGGAGGCTCCTTCTTTGGAAGCTTTTAAGCAGAGGCTGGATGACCATCTGTCAGGGGTGATTTGAATGCAATATTCCTGCTTCTTGGCAGAATGGGGTTGGACTGGATGATGGCCCAAGAGCTCTCTTCCAACTCTTTGATTCTAGGATTCTATGGTAGTTGTAGTTTATTGAAGCAACATCACTCTTTGGCAGAAATGGCTAAGGGATTTGCAAAACTATTCACGCAGTAAGTCTAGAGTAGGTGGACCTTTAGAATGTTCTTCTGTGATGGCAATGCTGCAAGCAAAATAATCATCATCATCATCATCATCATCATCATTGTTCATTCATTTGGTCATTTCAACACTTCGTGACTTCATGGACAGTCCAGGCCAGAGCTCCCTGTCAGCCATCACCACCCCCAGCTCCTTCAAGGTCAGTCCAGTCACTTCAAGGATGCCATCCATCCATCTTGCCCTTGGTCGGCCCCTCTTCCTTTTGCCTTCCACTTTCCCCAGCGTCATTCCCTTCTCTAGGCTTTCCTTTCTTCTCATGATGTGGCATTCAAAGGACTTCCACTTTCCCTCTAGTCTCCTTCCCTCCAGTGAGCAGTCGGGCTTTATTTCCTGGAGGATGGACTGGTTGGATCTTCTCGCAGTCCAAGGCACTCTCAGAACTTTCCTCCAACACCACAGCTCAAAAGGGTCTCTCTTCCTTCGCTCAGCCTTCCCGAAGGTCCAACTCTCACACCCGTAGGTGACTACAGGGAAGACCATGGCTTGGACTAGGCAATGGATCTTGGTTGCCAGTCTGATGTCTCTACTCTTCACTATTTTATCAAGATGGGTCCTTGCTCTCCTCCCAAGACGGAAGCGTCTCCTGATTTCCTGGCTGCAGTCTGCGTCTGCAGTCATCTTTCCACATAGAAATACAAACCCTGGGTTGTTGTAGGTTTTTCGGGCTATATGGCCATGTTCTAGAGGCATTCTGTCCTGACGTTTCGCCTGCTACCTCTGCATCTACTCAGAGGTAGTGAGGTCTGATGGAACTAGCAAAAAGGGTTTATATATCTGTGGAATGACCAGGGTGGGACAAAGGACTCTTGTCTGCTGGAGCTAGGTGTGAATGTTTCAACTTACCACCTTGATTAGAATTTGATTGCCTGGTAGTGCCAGGAGCAAACTTTTGTAGAGAGATGATTAGATGGCAAACATCCTCATCTATGGCAAGCATCCTCAGAGGTAGTGAGGTCTGTTGGAACTATATCTGTGGAATGACCAGGGTGGGACAAAGGACTCTTGTCTGCTGGAGTTAGGTGGGAATGTTTCAGTTGACAACCTTGATTAGCATTTGATTGCCTGGCAGTGCCTGGAGCAATCTTTTGTTGAGAGGTGGTTAGATGTCCTTGTTTGTTTCCTCTCTGTTGTTGTGCAGTTGCAATTTTATTTTAATATGGGTAACCAGATTGTGTTCATTTTCATTGTTACTTCTTCTTCGTTGAAATTGTCCACAAACTTGTGGATTTCAATGGCTTCTCCGTGTAGTCTGACATGGTGGTTGAAACTGCTAGGCCATTAAATGCTACTCAAGGTGGCCAATTGCAACATTCACACCTGCCTCCAACAGACAAGAGTTCTTTCTCCCACCCTGGATATTATTCCACAGATATATAAATCCCATTTTCCTAGTTTCCAACAGACCCCCCCCCCAACCTCTGAGTATGCCTGCCATAGATGCAGGAGAAATGTCAGGAGAGAGTGATGCTGGAACATGTCCGGACAGCCCGGAAAACTCACAACAATAACCCAGTGATTCCGGCTATGAAAGCCTTCTACAATGTATTCTTTATTGTTGTATTTGTGCGGCATGTTGTGAGTCCCCGCAGAATATAAATAAAGTTGGGGCAGGATATAAATAAAGTTTTACTTACTCTATATCAGTGTTTCTCAACCTTCCTAATGCCGCGACCCCTTACTACAAGTCCTCATGTGGTGGTGACCCACAACCATAACGTTATTTTTGTTGCTACTTCATAACTGTACTTTTGCTACTATTATGAATTGTTATGTAAACATCTGATATGCAGGATGTATTTTCAGTCACTGGACCAAATTTGGCACAAATATACCCGATACGCCCCAAATTTGAATACTGGTGGGGTTGGGGGGGATTGATTTTGTCATTTGGTAATGCTGGAGTTGCTGGGATTTATAGTTCACCTTAAATCAAAGAGAATTCTGAACTCCATCAATGATGGAATTGAATCAAACATGGCACACAGAATTCCCATGACCAAGAGGAAACACTGGGAAGGTCTGGTGGACACCAAACCCATGACATGAAGTCTTTCACCTTCTCTATTGATGCAGGAATTCATATATATTCCATCCTGCTAAAATGAAATAATCCCTCTCCTGAAATGAGCCACAAGGCTGGAGAACAATGATGGAGAACCTCAAGTGGTGGAGCCAAACTGACCTTGAGTTTTTGGAGTTGTAGTTCACCTACATCCAGAGAACACTGTGGACTCAAGCAATGATGGATCTGGATCAAACTTGGCACAAATACTCAATATGCCCAAATGGGAACACTGGTAGAGTTTGGAGAAAACAAGACCTTGCCATTTGGGAGCTGTAGTTGTTGGGATTTATAGTTCACCCACAATGAAATAGCATTCTGAGCCCCACCAGCGATAGAATTGGACCAAACTTTTCACACGAAACCCCCATGACCAACAGAAAATACTATGTTTTCTGATGGTCTTTGGAGACCCCTCTGACACCCCCTCGTGACCCCCACAGGGGTCCCGACCCCCAGGTTGAGAAACACTGGTCTAGAGGCATTCTCTCCTGACGTTTCACCTTCATCTATGGCAAGCATCCTCAGAGGTAGTGAGGTCTGCTCTATGTGTTGCTCAGTAATGACTTTCCTGGGTCCCAAGTTCCAGTTATGCAGCCATTTAAAAATAGGACTACAGTTCCCAGCATCCACAGGCAACATGGCCAAGTAGGGGATGATGGGAGTTGCAATCCCCAAAAATGCAGGGTTGAGAATAACACGTGGTGACTTCCCTTGACCCTCTTCCTCCCTTCTCCAGCTCTGATCCCTCTTACCTGCAAGGAGGAATCCCTGCCATCTTTGAGGAGACCCCCACATGCGTCCGAGACCCCCTTCCCTCCCAGTTTCCATGCTGGTCTTGAGTGGAGGGTCTCTTGTCCGGCTCCCTTTGCCTCCAAACTGGGCAAGGTGGAGCCTTCGAGAGCCAGGCCCATTGCATTCACGTGGGTGGGAGGAAAGCCACACCTGCGAGGCCGGAAGGGAGATGCCCCACCACACTTGAGGTTGAAGAGTTGGACTTTGGACCCGTCTACACTGACCCTTCCATGCAGTTTGGAGCTGGCTTCAGCATGTGGCGGCTGGGCAACAAATGCCAGCAAAAGCTGCCTTAATGGGCATCAGTGCCCTGTGGTTTGTACCATCCCCATCCAAGCCTTGAGATGCTTCCAAGACCTTACTTACTTACTTAGGCGATCCCTCGTAGTCCGAGGATGATGGTCCTCCAAGTTCGTGTCCTGGGGGTGGGTTCGTAGGTGGCTGTGGAGCCCTCTTCTTGACCTGCATCTTCTCCCGCAGTGAGGGCGTTGGTTTCCAGGTGGAAGGCGGTCTCAGTCGGGGTTGGTTTGACGCGCCTTCCTCTTTGCACGTTTCTCTCTTTTTCCCTCCATTCGTGCCTCTTCAAATTCTGCAGCATTGCTGGTCACAGCTGACCTCCAGCTGTGGGCCAGGGCTTCCCAGTTCTCAGTGTCTACGCCAGAGGTTTTAAGATTGACTTTGAGCCCATCTTTCAATCTCTTTTCCTGCCCACCAACATTTCGTTTTCCATTCTTGAGTTCGGAATAGAGCAACTGCTTTGGGAGACGGTGGTCAGACATCCGGACAACATGGCCGGTCCAGCGGAGTTGATGGCAAAGGACCATCGCTTCGATGCTGGTGGTCCTTGCTTCTTCCAGCACGCTGACGTTTGTCTGCTTGTCTTCCCAAGAGATTGTCAGGATTTTCCGGAGGCAGCGCTGATGGAATCGTTCCAGGAGTTGCATATGACACCAGTAAACAGTCCACGTTTCGCAGGCATAGAGCAGGGTTGGGAGGACAATAGCTTTCTAAACAAGCCCCTTGGTCTTCCTCCGGATGTCCCGGTCCTCAAAAGCTCTCTGCTTCATTCAGAAAAATGCTGCACTTGCAGAGCTCAAGCGGTGTTATATTTCACTGTCAATGTTGACGTCTGTAGACAGTCCACGTCTCACAGGCATATAGCAGAGTTGGGAGGACAATAGCTTTATAAACAAGCACCTTGGTCTCCCTACGGATGTCCCGGTCCTCAAAAGCTCTCTGCTTCATTCAGAAAAATGCTGCACTTGCAGAGCTCAAGTGGTGTTATATTTCACTGTCAATGTTGATGTCTGTAGACAGTCCACGTTTCGCAGGCATAGAGCAGGGTTGGGAGCACAATAGCTTTCTAAACAAGCACATTAGTTTCCCTCCGGATGTCCCGGTCCTCAAGAGCTCTCTGCTTCATCCAGAAAAATGCTGCACTTGCAGAGCTCAAGCGGTGTTATATTTCACTGTCAATGTTGACGTCTGTAGACAGTCCACGTCTCACAGGCATATAGCAGGGTTGGGAGGACAATAGCTTTATAAACAAGCACCTTGGTCTCCCTACAGATGTCCCGGTCCTCAAACACTCTCTGCTTCATTCCGGAAAGTGGCGGAGGACCATCACTTCAATGCTGGTGGTCTTTGCTTCTTCCAGCACGCTGACGTTTGTCCGCTTGTCTTCCCAAGAGATTTGAAGGATTTTCCGGAGGCAGCACTGCTGGAATCGTTCCAGGAGTTGCATGTGATGCCTGTAGACAGTCCACGTTTCGCAGGCATAGAGCAGGGTTGGGAGGACAATACCTTTCTAAACAAGCCCCTTGGTCTCCCTCCGGATGTCCCGGTCCTCAGAAGCTCTCTGCTTCATTCAGAACAATGCTGCACTTGCAGAGCTCAAGCGGTGTTATATTTCACTGTCAATGTTGACGTCTGTAGACAGTCCACGTCTCACAGGCATATAGCAGAGTTGGGAGGACAATAGCTTTATAAACAAGCCACTTGGTCTCCCTCCGGATGTCCCAGTCCTCAGAAGCTCTCTGCTTCATTCAGAAAAATGCTGCACTTGCAGAGCTCAAGCAGTGTTATATTTCACTGTCAATGTTGACGTCTGTAGACAGTCCACGTCTCACAGGCATAGAGCAGGGTTGGGAGGACAATACCTTTCTAAACAAGCCCCTTGGTCTCCCTCCGGATGTCCCGGTCCTCAGAAGCTCTCTGCTTCATTCAGAAAAATGCTGCACTTGCAGAGCTCAAGCGGTGTTATATTTCACTGTCAATGTTGACGTCTGTAGACAGTCCACATCTCACAGGCATAGAGCAGGGTTGGGAGGACAATACCTTTCTAAACAAGCCACTTGGTCTCCCTCCGGATGTACCGGTCCTCAAAAGCTCTCTGCTTCATTCAGAAAAATGCTGCACTTGCAGAGCTCAAGCGGTGTTATATTTCACTGTCAATGTTGACGTCTGTAGACAGTCCACGTCTCACAGGCATATAGCAGAGTTGGGAGGACAATAGCTTTATAAACAAGCACCTTGGTCTCCCTACAGATGTCCCGGTCCTCAAACACTCTCTGCTTCATTCCGGAAAGTGGCGGAGGACCATCACTTCAATGCTGGTGGTCTTTGCTTCTTCCAGCACACTGACATTTGTCCGCTTGTCTTCCCAAGAGATTTGAAGGATTTTCCGGAGGCAGCGCTGATGGAATCATTCCAGGAGTTGCATGTGACGCCTGTAGACAGTCCACGTTTCGCAGGCATAGAGCAGGGTTGGGAGGACAATAGCTTTATAAACAAGCACCTTGGTCTCCCTACAGATGTCCCGGTCCTCAAACACTCTCTGCTTCATTCCGGAAAGTGGCGGAGGACCATCACTTCAATGCTGGTGGTCTTTGCTTCTTCCAGCACACTGACGTTTGTCCGCTTGTCTTCCCAAGAGATTTGAAGGATTTTCCGGAGGCAGCGCTGATGGAATCATTCCAGGAGTTGCATGTGACGCCTGTAGACAGTCCACGTTTCGCAGGCATAGAGCAGGGTTGGGAGGACAATAGCTTTATAAACAAGCACCTTGGTCTCCCTACAGATGTCCCGGTCCTCAAACACTCTCTGCTTCATTCCGGAAAGTGGCAGAGGACCATCACTTCAATGCTGGTGGTCTTTGCTTCTTCCAGCACGCTGACGTTTGTCCGCTTGTCTTCCCAAGAGATTTGCAGGATTTTCCAGAGGCAGCGCTGATGGAATCGTTCCAGGAGTTGCATGTGACACCTGTAGACAGTCCACGTTTCGCAGGCATAGAGCAGGGTTGGGAGGACAATAGCTTTCTAAACAAGCCCCTTGGTCTCCCTCCGGATGTCCCGGTCCTCAAAAGCTCTCTGCTTCATTCAGAAAAATGCTGCACTTGCAGAGCTCAAGCGGTGTTATATTTCACTGTCAATGTTGACGTCTGTAGACAGTCCACGTCTCACAGGCATATAGCAGAGTTGGGAGGACAATAGCTTTATAAACAAGCACCTTGGTCTCCCTACAGATGTCCCGGTCCTCAAACACTCTCTGCTTCATTCCGGAAAGTGGCGGAGGACCATCACTTCAATGCTGGTGGTCTTTGCTTCTTCCAGCACACTGACATTTGTCCGCTTGTCTTCCCAAGAGATTTGAAGGATTTTCCAGAGGCAGCGCTGATGGAATCGTTCCAGGAGTTGCATGTGACACCTGTAGACAGTCCACGTTTCGCAGGCATAGAGCAGAGTTGGGAGGACAATAGCTTTGTAAACAAGCCCCTTGGTCTCCCTACGGATGTCCCGGTCCTCAAAAGCTCTCTGCTTCATTCAGAAAAATGCTGCACTTGCAGAGCTCAAGCGGTGTTATATTTCACTGTCAATGTTGACGCCTGTAGACAGTCCATGTTTCGCAGGCATAGAGCAGAGTTGGGAGGACAATAGCTTTATAAACAAGCACCTTGGTCTCCCTACAGATGTCCCGGTCCTCAAACACTCTCTGCTTCATTCCGGAAAGTGGCGGAGGACCATCACTTCAATGCTGGTGGTCTTTGCTTCTCCAGCACGCTGACGTTTGTCCGCTTGTCTTCCCAAGAGATTTGCAGGATTTTCCGGAGGCAGCACTGGTGGAATCATTAGAGGAGTTGCATGTGACGCCTGTAGACAGTCCATGTTTTGCAGGCATAGAGCAGGGTTGGGAGGGGAATAGCTTTATAGACAAGACCACCACAACAACAATTCTGTATTATTTATTTCCTTTCCTGTTTTCCTCCTTCTTCCCTTCTTCCCTTCCTTCTCTGGACAGCTCTTATGAAGTCCAGACCCAAAGCCGGAGCTGACCTCTCCTGCAATGGGCACACGGGAGGTACCCGGGACCACCACTCCCCACCCCGCATCATGGCTGCAGGCCTGGTCTCATGGAGAGAATGCCCACCTCAGAGGAATCTTCCCGCCTCACAATGGCCGAGTCCTTTGCTCTGCAATGTCTTCCTATAAAGGCTTGTGAAGGGTGGGAGGCCGTCAGTGTGGGATCCTAGGCTGGCGAGGGCAAGGCGGGCCTGCCTGACCCAACAAGGGGTCCCCACGGGCATCAAGCCGGGCAGAGAAGACCCCTCCCAAGATGCCCAAGGCTTGACCCATCACCCACATTGTTAGGGACATCATGTGGGCACTGAGCAGTGTCTGTGGGACATCTTGGCTGAGCCTTTTCCTAGCAGGTGAGAGATTGGGTTCAATGGGGTTCAATGGGGTGCATTTGTCCTTGCATAATAGTCGCACTCTATTTTAATGAAAAGCGTGACTATTATGTGATGAAATATGGGTACGTGTTCTACCCCTTTTACAACTTGGAATGCAAATGGCATGTGTGTATTAGGCTTGGGCGATCCAGTTCGTTAATTTCATAATTCGTTATTAATTCATATTTAAATTAGCTTACGATCCAATATCGAACCATGCAGGAATAGTGTGAGGAGTAATTAAGAATCGAAACAATTTTTCCAATTTTCGTAATTATTTCCTAATTATTTTCGTATGTCTGGTGCAAGTTTTACAGTCTCGCATTTACCCCACTTCCAGTCCCTTTGCTCTGCTGCTTCCCTCCTAGAATCATAGAATCATAGAATCAAAGAGTTGGAAGAGACCTCCTGGGCCATCATCCAGTCCAACCCCATTCTGCCAAGAAGCAGGAATATTGCATTCAAATCACCCCTGACAGATGGCCATCCAGCCTCTGTTTAAAAGCTTCCAAAGAAGGAGCCTCCACCACACTCCGGGGCAGAGAGTTCCACTGCTGAACGGCTCTCACAATCAGGAAGTTCTTCCTCATGTTCAGATGGAATCTCCTCTCTTGTAGTTTGAAGCCATTCTTCCATTGCGTCCTAGTCTCCAGGGAAGCAGAAAGGAAGCTTGCTCCCTCCTCCTCCTCCCTGTGGCTTCCTCTCACATATTGATACATGGCTATCATATCCCCTCTCATCCTTATCTTCTTCAGGCTAAACATGCCCAGCTCCTTAAGCCGCTCCTCATAGGGCTTGTTCTCCAGACCTTTTATCATTTTAGTCGCTCTCCTCTGGACACATTCCAGCTTGTCAATATCTCTCTTGAATTGTGGTGCCCAGAATTGGACACAATATTCCAGACACAATATTCCTCTTTCTTCATGCTTCTTCTTGCCTCACTCTCATATACAATACTATAATATAATATATAATATAATATATAATATTATAATAATATATATTATATTATATTATTATAATACTATTATATTATAGTATTGTATATATTATATTATTATATTATATATTTTATTACTATATTATTATATTATATTATAATTGTATAATATAATATAATATAATATAATATAATATATTATATACATAATATACAACAATATAATATAATAATATAATAATAATATAATATATAATATAATATAATATACAATAATATAATATAATATAATAATAATAATATATATAATAGGGCTGGGCGGTTTCGTTCGTTAATTTCGTAATTCGTTATTAATTCGTATTTAAATTAGCTTACGATCCGATATTGAGCCATTTTGGAATAGTGTAATTAAGAATTGAAACAATTTTCCAATTTCGTAATTATTTCGTAATATAATATAATAATATATAATATATATATATATAATTAAATATAATATTATAATAATATAATATAATAATATATAATATTATAATAATATAATACATATAATATAATAATATATAACATAATAATATTATTATAATATAATATAATATAGTTGTTGTTAGTTTTATCACACCAACAGTCAATAACAGAGGGAGAAGGAAGCTTCAGAAGTTCTCCCTGTCCCATTTGGAGGTTTTTTTTAGCATATTTTTAGCATATTTGGAGGTTTTTTTTAGCATATTGCGCAATCGCGTCTGCCATTAACAAATCGATACAAAATTTACGAAATTTCGTAAATTTCAAACTTTTTAAAAGGAAAATTTCGGAATTCTTTAAAGAAACGAAACGCAATGGACCCCCTAAAAACGAAACGAGTTTAGAAACAAATTTTTCCATGGTTACCCAGCCCTAATATATAATATACAATAATATAATAATATTATAATATAATATACAACAATATAATATAATAATATAATAATAATAATATAATATAATATAATATAATATAATATAATTATATTTTGGACTCTCGCTTGCTGAGATGTTCCAGTGAGTATCTACAGAGACACTCACTGGAACACCTCAGCAAGCGAGAGTCCAAAAGTGGCAGGCCCAAACCCAGAACCTCAAGCAATGGCTGATACCCAATGAGAGACTCCCCCCTGGGCACACAGAGGACTGGGCGACCTGGAAGGCACTGAACAGACTGCGCTCTGGCACCACGAGATGAAGAGCCAACCTTCAGAAATGGGGCTACAAAGTGGAATCCTCGACATGCGAGTGTGGAGAGGAGCAAACCACTGACCACCTGCTGCAATGCACCCTGAGCCCTGCCACATGATGCACAAGGGAGGACCTTCTTGCAGCAACACCAGAGGCACACCAAGTGGCCAGATACTGGTCAAAGGACATTTAATCCACTGCCAAACTCACAAACTCTGTGTTTTGTGTGTTTGTTTGCTTTGTTCTGTTACAAATGTAATATAAATAGCTCTTGAGTTCCTCCCCCAAAAGATGATGGATCCATTGGAATTAAGAACAAGACTCTTAATTCAACTCTCATACTCACAAATATAATATAATACATATAATATAATAATATATAACATAATAATATTATTATAATATAATATAATATAATATAATATAATATAATATAATATAATATAATATAATATAGTTGTTGTTAGTTTTATCACACCAACAGTCAACAACAGAGGGAGAGGGAAGCTTCAGAAGTTCCCCCTGTCCCATTTGGAGGATTTTTTAGCATATTGCGCAATCGCGTCTGCCATTAATGAATCGATTCGTAATTTACGAAATTTCGGAAATTTCGGAAATTTCGGAAGTCCTCAGAATTTAGAAACGCTAGCGCACCCTAGAAACGAAACGAGTTTAGAACCAATTTTTTCCTTGATTGCCCAAGCCTAGTGTGTATGTGTGAGTGGATAATGGGATATGACTGTGCTAGAAGGATAATACTGAACATTGTTTTCTCCAACCAGCCCAGGTCTTGAGTTCATGCTTCTTCGTGGCTCACTCACAAGCCACCAAAAATGTCACCATCGGCATTGAATTGCTCCCGGAGTACCCAAGGATTGGAGAGTCCGTGACAATGGTCCCGAAGATGACTGGGCGGGACGTGACCTCCTGCCTGTGGTTCAAGAGCTTCCGTGGTGAACCCACTTCGATCTTCTTGCACAAGATCAAGCCCGACAATAAGATCACAACGGGAGACAGCTATAACACGAGGCAGCTTCTCAGGGAGAACTGCTCCTTGCGCATCACCGAGCTGGACATCGAGGACATGGGAATTTACGGGATCATCAAGAACACCACCGGGGAAACTGAGATCGGAGAAACCTTCCTGCGGATCCTGCTAGACAGTAAAGGTTTGGGGTTTGGGGGGGCATCTACATGGCTAAACTGAGGGACTTCTTCTTAGAATCACAGAATCCTAGAATCCTAGAGTTGGAAGAGACCTCCTGGGCCATCCAGTCCAACCCATTCTGCCAAGAAGCAGGAATATTGCATTCAAATCACCCCTGACAGATGGCCATCCAGCCTCTGTTTCAAAGCTTCCAAAGAAGGAGCCTCCACCACACTCCGGGGCAGAGAGTTCCACTGCTGAACGGCTCTTACAGTCAGGAAGTGCTTTCTCATGTTCAGGTGTAATCTCCTCTCTTGTAGTTTGAAGCCATGGCTCCATTGCGTCCTAGACTCCAGGGAAGCAGAAAACAAGTTCGCTCCCTCCTCCCTGTGGCTTCCCCTCACATATTTATACATTGCCCTCATCATATCTCCTCTCAGCCTTCACTTCTTCAGGCTAAACATGCCCAGCTCCTTAAGCCGCTCCTCATAGGGCTTGTTGTCCAGGCCCTGGATCATTTGAGTCACCCTCCTCTGGACACATTCCATCTTGTCAATTCAAAGCACCCCCACCCAGCCTCTGTTCAAAAGCTTCCAAAGAAAGAGCCTCCACCACACTCCAGGGCAGAGAGTTCCACTGCTGAACGGCTCTTACAGTCAGGAAGTTCTTCCTCATGTTCAGGTGGAATCTCCTCTCTTGTAGTTTGAAGCCATGGCTCCATTGCGTCCTAGTCTCCAAGGAAGCAGAAAACAAGCTTGTTCCTTCCTCCGTAGGACGTCCTCTCACGCCAGACTAATCTGATCTCTTTTTTCGATAGAGTTACAAGCTAGGTAGATGTGGGGAATGCCGTGGATGGAGCGTGTCTGGATTTCAGGAAGGCCTTCAATAAGGTCCCCCCACGAACTTCTGGCAAGGAAACTAGTCCAATGTGGGCTAGGCAAAACTTCGATGAGGTGGATCTGGAATTGGTTAAATGAATGAACCCAGAGGGTGCTCACTAATGCTTCCTCTTCATCTTGGAAAGAAGTAACAAGTGGAGTGCCGCAGGTTCCATCCTGGGCCCGGGCCTGTTCAACATCTTTATTAATGCCTTAGATGAAGGGCTAGAAGGCAGGATCATCAAGTTTGCAGATGGGACCAGATTGGGAGGGAGAGCCAAGACTCCAGAGGACAGGAGCAGAATTCAAAACGATCTTGACAGATTAGAGAGATGATGGGCCAAAACTCATAAAATGAAGTTCAACAGGGACAAATGCAAGATACTCCACTTAGGCAGGAAAAACGAAATGCAAAGATACAGAATGGGGGACGATGAGGCCTGGCTCGAGAGCAGTACGTGTGAAAAATATCTTGGAGTCCTTGTGGACAACAAGTTAAACATGAGCCAGGAATGTGATGTGGCGGCAAAAAAAGCCAATGGGATTTTGGCCTGCATCAATAGGAGCCTAGTGTCTAGATCTAAGGAAGTCATGCTCCCCATGCTCTATTCTGCTTCGGTTAGACCACACCTGGAATATTGTGTCCAATTCTGGGCACCATAATTCAAGAGAGATATTGACAAGCTGGAATGTGTCCAGAGGAGGGCGACTAAAATGATCAAGGGTCTGGAGAACAAGCCCTATGAGGAGCGGCTAAAGGAGCTGGGCATGTTTAGCCTGAAGAAGAGAAGGCTGAGAGGAGATATGATAGCCATGTATAAATATGTGAGAGGAAGCCACAGCGAGGAGGGAGCAAGCTTGTTTTCTGCTTCCTTGGAGACTAGGACGCAATGGAGGAATGGCTTCAAACTACAAGAAAGGAGATTCCATCTGAACATGAGGAAGAACTTCCTGACTGTGAGAGCCGTTCAGCAGTGGAACTCTCTGCCCCAGAGTGTGGTGGGGGATCCTTCTTTGGAGGTTTTTAAACGTAGACTGGATGGCCATCTGTCAGGGGTGCTTTGAATGCAATATTCCTGCTTCTTGGCAGAATGGGGTTGGACTGGATGGCCCATGAGGTCTCTTCCAACTCTAGGATTCTAGGATTCTATGATTCAGGTGAAATCTCCTTTCTTTCCTGTAGTTTGAAGCCTTTGCTCCATAGCGCCCTAATCTCCTGGGCCGCAGAAAGGATGCCAAAACAGCAGAAATACCCCCTAACTTTGTAATGCGTTTTGAACACTCCGGGGCAGAGAGTTCCACTGCTGAACGCTCTCACAGTCTGAACATGAGGAAGAACTTGACTCAAATGAACAAGGGTCTGGAGAACAAGCCCTATGAGGAGCGGCTTAAGGAGCTGGGCATGTTTAGCCTGAAGAAGAGAAGGCGGAGAGGAGATATGATAGCCATGTATAAATATGTGAGAGGAAGCCACAGGGAGGAGGAGGGAGCAAGCTTCCTTTCTGCTTCCTTGGAGACTAGGACGCAAGGGAACAATGGCTTCAAACTACAAGAGAGGAGATTCCATTTGAACATGAGGAAGAACTTCCTGACTGTGAGAGCCGTTCAGCAGTGGAACTCTCTGCTCCGGAGTGTGGTGGACGCTCCTTCTTTGGAGGTTTTTAAACAGAGGCTGGATGGCCATCTGTCAGGGGTGATTTGAATGCAATATTCCTGCTTCTTGGCAGAATGGGGTTGGACTGGATGATGGCCCAGGAGGTCTCTTCCAACTCTTTGATTCTAGGATTCAGGTGAAATCTCCTTTCTTTCCTGTAGTTTGAAGCCTTTGCTCCATTGTGCCCTAATCTCCAGGGCCGCAGAAAAGATGCCACAACAGCAGAAATACCCCCTAACTTTGTAATGCGTTTTGAACACTCCGGGGCAGAGAGTTCCACTGCTGAACGCTCTCACAGTCTGAACATGAGGAAGAACTTCCTGACTGTGAGAGCCGTTCAGCAGTGGAACTCTCTGCCCCAGAGTGTGGTGGAGGCTCCTTCTTTGGAGGTTTTTAAACATAGGCCTGATGGCCATCTGTCAGGGGTGCTTTGAATGTGATTTTCCTGCTTCTTGGCAGAATGGGGTTGGACTGGATGATGGCCCAGGAGGTCTCTTCCAACTCTAGGATTCTATGATTCTATGGAGCCATGGCTTCAAACTACAAGAGAGGAGACTCCATCTGAACATGAGGAAGAACTTCCTGACTGTGAGAGCCGTTCAGCAGTGGAACTCTCTGCCCCGGAGTGTGGTGGAGACTCCTTCTTTGGAAGCTTTTAAACAGAGGTTGGATGGCCATCTGTCGGGGGTGATTTGAATGCAATATTCCTGCTTCTTGGCAGAATGGGGTTGGACTGGATGGCCCATGAGGTCTCTTCCAACTCTAGGATTCTATGATTCTATGGAGCCATGGCTTCAAACTACAAGAGAGGAGTTTCCATCTGAACATGAGGAAGAACTTCCTGACTGTGAGAGCCGTTCAGCAGTGGAACTCTCTTCCCCGGAGTGTGGTGGAGGCTCCTTCTTTGGAAGCTTTTGAACAGAGGCTGGATGGCCATCTGTCAGGGGTGCTTTGAATGCAATATTCCTGCTTCTTGGCAGAATGGGGTTGGACTGGATGGCCCAGGAGGTCTCTTCCAACTCTTTCATTCTAGGATTCTATGAAATATTTTTTGATCCATCACACAGCCCTAATGTAGACATTGTCAAGAAGAAGAAGAAGGTCAAAGTGAAGTCCAGCCAATCAGAGAAACCCCTTCTGGGTCGCAGACCTCTGTGTCTGACATCTAGAAAGGGGATGATGGGAGTTGTAGTCATTTAGTTTCTGAGACTTATGGCAGCAAGGCATCCCAGATGAGTATCCAGAAGTTCTCAGAGTTCTTGAGGAATGTAATAGGGGTGGACAACACGTCCCAATATCCCAAGGCAGTCCTAATGGCATTTCCTTGTGTTCCCAGCGGTCACTACTTCTCCAGTTCCAGATCCGGCCCAACCAGAGGTGAAGGTCATCACCATGGGCACCATGGCTGGCATCCTCATCGGCTGCCTCGTCGGGTCCGTCTTAATCGTCGGCCTCATTACGTACCGGACAAACAAACAACCGGAAGGGTAATATTAATGTAACCTTTTGCTCTTTATTTCCAATGGATCCGTCATCTTTTGGGAGAGGAACTCAAGAGGTCAAACGCTAATCCTTCTCTCATCTGCTCTCAGCCATTGTTTGAGGTTCCAAACTTTGGCCAGACTTTTGGAGATTTGTTTTTGTATTTTTTAAAAACTTATGGATGTGTTTGGCATTGAATGTTTGCTATTTTTATTGGAGAGAGGGCGGAATATAAATAAAGTTTATTATTTATTATTACATCTAAAATTCACAGTTGAACATTAAAATGTGTACGCTTTCAATGACAAAAAAGGAGACGAGGCACCACATAATAACTCAACACATACATATTATTAAACAATATATGGTGTATTGTCGAAGGCTTTCATGGCTGGAATCACTAGGTTCTTGTGGGTTTTTTCGGGCTATAGGGCCATGTTCTAGACTGAGGCATTTTCTCCTGACGTTTCGCCTGCATCTATGGCAAGCATCCTCAGAGGTAATGAGGTCTGTTGGAATTAGGACAATGGGTTTATATATCTGTGGAATGGCTGGGGTGGGGCAAAGAGCTCTTCCCTGCTGGAGCTAGGTGTGAATGTTATTATTATTATAACTAATTATAACGTGGTGTTGCCTCTGAAGACTGCCCGGAAGCTTCAATTAGTCCAACGCGCGGCAGCCAGATTGTTAACAGGAGCAGGGTACAGACACCACACGACCCCTCTGTTACGCCAGCTCCACTGGCTGCCGATCAGCTTCCGGGCACAATTCAAAGTGCTGGTGTTGACCTATAAAGCCCTAAACGGCTCTGGCCCAGTTTATCTGTCCGAACGGATTCTCCCCTATGAGCCATCAAGGCTACTAAGATCTTCCGGGGGGCCCTGCTCTCGGTCCCACCACCCTCACAATCACGGTTGGTGGGGACGAGAGACAAGGCCTTCTCAGTGGTGGCTCCCCGGCTTTGGAACTCCCTCCCACTAGAGGTTAGATCTGCCCCCTCCCTCCTGACGTTCAGGAAATCATTAAAAACATGGCTCTGGAATGCGGCATTCAAAGACTGAACCTGGAACCTTCCCTGTGATGGATTATGATGAACTGCGACTATGAATATGATTATGACCATGACTGGATTGACGATTTGGCGTAGGAAACTGTTATGATGTAATGATGAGGTTTTATTGTACTGAGTTGTACTATTTTAATATGTAATGAGTTGTACTTGCTGTTTTATCTGATTGTATTTGATATGTACTGTAAACCGACCTGAGTCCCTCGTCGAGGTTGAGAAGGCCGGTATAGAAATCCTCCAAATAAATAAATAAATAAATAAATTTGTACCCCGCTAGCATCTCCCGAGGGATTCGATGCGGCTTACAGCGGGCCGAAGCCCAAAACAATACAGCAATAACAATACATAGCAAAATAAAGCAGTCAAGCAAAACAATAACAATAACAACACGACAAGACATTATTAAAAACTGAGTCGGCTGAAGTGGGGTACAGGGTTAAAAGTGCTGATGTGTCGGAGGGGAGTGGGATTATAATAGAATAGTGCGGTGTGCAATGTGCGGTAATCTTGGTAACTAAAGTGCTTCTGGGATTTGGTCCTGGGAGATTCCTAGTCTGAAAAGGCACATTGGAACAGCCAGGTTTTCAAATTCTTTCTGAAAACTGCCAGTGTAGGGGCTTGTCTGAGATCTTTTGGGAGGGTGTTCCAGAGGTGGGGGGCCACCACGGAGAAGGCCCTGTCTCGCGTCCCCACCAAGCGTGCTTGTGACGCAGGCGGGATCACGAGCAGGGCCTCTCCAGATTAACATAGTGAACGCGTGGGTTCGTAGACAGCAATGCGGTCACGCAGGTAGGGTGGTCCCAAACCGTTCAGGGCTTTGTAGGTAAGCACCTGCACCTTGAATTGGGCTCGGAAAATGAACGGCAGCCAGTGGAGCTCCTTAAACAGGAGGGTTGACCTCTCTCTGTAAGGGGCCTGAGTTAACATCCTGGCTGCCGCCCGTTTCAACTGACCACCTTCATTAGCATTTGAAGGCCTGCCTGAGCCTGGGGAAATCTCTTGCTGGGAGGTGTTAATCTGTGCCTGGTTGTTTCCTCTCTGTTGTTTTGCTGTTGTAATTTTAGAGTTTTTTAATACTGGTAGCCAGGTTTTGTTCATTTTCATGGTCTCTTCCTTTCTGTTGAAATTGTCCACATGTTTGTGGATTTCAATGGCTTCTCTGTGTAGCCTGACATGGTGGACTCCTGCAGAGGTGAGAGGATCCCTCTTGTCCTTTGCTGAACATAGCATTTGTTGGATTTTCTTGGTGGGTTTGTAAGTGGTTTGTATGTTGTGTTTCCTCATCAGCTTCCCTATGCAGTCAGTAGTTCCCTTAATGTATGGCAAGAATACTTTTCCTCTGGGTGGATCTTCATCTTTACCATCACCCAAGTCAAAAAAGAAGCCCCATTAAAGCCTTGGCAGACCGTGCAAAAAGAATCTGCAAAGCCCACCTCCTCCAAGAGGAACGGAACCCCCTCAACTGGGCTCTCCAGGCCAATGGAGACTCCACCTCACACATCAGAAGAGCGGCAAGACCACCGAGAAGAAGCCACGAGAGTCAAGATGAAGATCCACCCAGAGGGAAAGTGTTCCTGCCAGACATCAAGGGAACCACTGACCGCAGAGGGAAGCTGATGAGGAAACACAACAGACAAACAATCTACAAACCCACCAAGAAAATCCAACAAATGCTCCGTTCAGCAAAGGACAAGAGGGATCCTCTCACCTCTGCAGGAGTCTACCATTGTATACCATGCAGCTGTGGACAAGAAGTCTCCATAGGGATCCCCAAAGGCAGCATTGCCCAGACACGCATCAAGGAACAGGAAAGGCACTGCAGACTCCTTCAACCAGAGAAATCGGCCATAGCAGAGCACCTGAGGAACCAGCCTGGACACAACATGTTATTTGAGAACACAGAAATGGTGGACCACTCACACAACCACCATGTCAGGCTACACAGAGAAGCCACTGAAATCCACAAGAAGCATGTGGACAATCTCAACAGAAAGGAGGAAACCATGAAAATGAACAAAATCTGGCTACCAGTATTAAAACACTCTAAAATTACAACAGCAAAACAACAGAGAGGAAACAAACAAGGACATCTTAACACCTCTCAACAAAAGATTGCTCCAGGCACTTCCAGGCTATCAAATGCTAATCAAGGTGGTCAGTTGAAACATTCACACCCAGCTCCAGCAGACAAGAGCCCTTTGTCCCACCCTGGTCATTCCACAGATATATAAACCCATTGTCCTAATTCCAACAGACCTCACAACCTCTGAGGATGCTTGCCATAGATGCAGGCGAAACGTCAGGAGAGAATGCCTCTAGAACATGGCCATATAGCCCAGAAAAACCTACAACAACCCAGTGATTCCGGCCATGAAAGCCTTCAACAATACAGTACATGGTGTATGCGAATATTAGACATTTAATCATTAAACATAGATTCTAATCTACCATTGATCATTGGAATTTATATAATAGAGTGTATTATAATACTACACATACACACAATTGGCATTACAATAACACAGAGTATTCTATATCTTTAACAATATCTCTATCTATTTATATTTATTTCTCTAGCAATATTTGGGTATCACCATCATAGGTATTACAATAACAAAGTGTGTAATATAATATTATATATATATATATATATATCTATATATATATCTATATATATATCTGTTACCACAAGAGGTCACTAGAGGGTTTCCAAGGAGAGCTAAATCAGGGAAATGTTCTCCATTCCTGAGGGACAGAGAAAGTTCTGCTTTGCATTTCAGTCTGATGTGAGAACCATATATATATATACCGTATATACTCGAGTATGAGCCGACCCGAATATAAGCCAAGGCACCTAATTTTATCACCAAAAAAAACCTGGGAAAACGTATTGACTCGAGTATAAGCCGAGGGTGGGAAATGCATCCACTATGGGTCAATTTCAAAATAAAAATAGATACAATAAAATCACGTTAATTGAGGCATCAATAGGATAAATGTTCTGAATATTTACATAAAACTGTAATTTAAGATAAGACTGTCCATCTCTTATTAAACCATTATTCTAACCTCCTTCAATGTAAATGTACTTATTATTAAAATAATAAATAGAATAGAAATAATAGAGTGAAATAATGAAAATGCAATAAAACCAGTAATAATAGAGTAAAATAATAAATGTAATAATAATAGGGTAACGTGCTGTAAATGTAATTTAATAATAATAATAAATAGATTAATAAATGTAATAGTAATAGGGCAAAATACTGTAAATGTAATAATAACAGAGCAAAATAATAAATAGAATAATAGAGCAAAATAATGTAAATATAATAATAATTGAGTAAAACAATACATGTAATAAAATAATACTAATAATAGAGAAAAAGAATAAATAACCTTGACTCGAGTATAAGCTGAGGGGAGGTTTTTCAGCCTAAAAAAGGGGGCTGAAAAACTAGGCTTAAACTCGAGTATATACAGTATATAGTTACCACAAGAGGTCACTAGAGGGTTTCCAAGGAGAGCTAAATCAGGGAAATGTTCTCCATTCCTGAGGGACAGAGAAAGTACTGCTTTGCGTTTCAGTCTGATGTGAGAACCCTCCCTACAATCAAAACCCTAACCATTATTTTACTAATAAATAACATTACACAATGCAAACCCAGGCAATGCTGGGTACCTCCACTGGCATCTATATGCAACACACACACACACACATCTACTTTTAGTTTGGTTAAATCAAGTTTTCTTCCTGGTATGGTTAATGTGGACTCATCTCTTAATTCCTTTCTTTCCTTCCTTGGGAATAGCTTTGCTCCTGGAGAAGGTAGAAGCCCTCATATGTCATCCAAGTAAGTACCAAACCAGTTGATAGCAAAGGAGTATGGGCATGGCCTTTAGAGAAAACTAGGCATCCCATTGGGATATGGTTAAGGTGGGCTCATCTCTTAATTCCTTTCTTTCTTTCCTTTGAATAGCTTGGGGTCTGGAGGAGGGAGAAGCCCCCATTTGGCATCCAAGTAAGTACCAAACCGGTCGGTAGCAACAGGAGTGTGGGCATTGCCCTTAGGGAAAACTAGACTTTACTTTGGGATACTGGGCTCACTGGGGGAAAATGAGAGAGGGAATGTCAGAGACCCCAAGGTACTGCTTTTGCATATTTAGACAAAAATTCAAGTGAAGGTGGAGGAAGTGGAATGAAGACAGAAACAAAATAAAATACGAAGACAGAAGTCATACAAGACATGAAGACAGAAGTAATGCAAGAAGTCAAAAGCAATTTACAATATGGAAATTTCGACACTATACCCTTAACAGGCTAACGGGTGACCATCACTCATAACACCCCCCCCCCAACAAAAAAAACCAGCGGAAAGGACTTAAAAACCCAAAATAGCTACATGACGATACAGAAAAAAAGGGAAGGAAGGGGAGAAAGAAAGGAAGGAAGGAAGGAAGGAAGGAAGGAAGGAAGGAAGAAGAGAAAGAGGGAGGGAAAGAAAGAAGGGAGGAAAGGGAGAAGGAAGCATAGAAGCAAAGAGAGAAGGAAGGAAGGAAGTAGAGAAGGAAGAAAGGAGAGAAGGAAGGAAGGAATAGGAAAAGGGAGACGGAAAGAAAGAGGTAGAGAAGGAAAGGAGAGAAGGAAAGAAAAAAAGGGAGGGGAGGAAAGCGGGAACAAAGGAAGGAGGGAAAGAAGGAGAGAAAGAGGGAGGGAGGGAAAGAAGGAAAGAGGGAAGGAAGGATAGAAGCACAAATTGAAGAAAGGAAGGAAAGAGGTAGGGAAAAAAGAAAGGAAAGTAAGAAAGAAGGAAAAGAAAAAGAGGGAAGGAAAGAAAGAGGTAGAGAGGAAAGGGGGGAAGGAAAGAAAAAAGGGAGGGAAGGAAAGAGCGAAGAAAGGAAGGAAAGAAGGAGAGAAAGAGGGAGGGAAGGAAAGTAGGAAAGAGGGAAAGATGGAAGCACAAAGGGAAAGAAGGAAGGAAGGAAGGAAGGAAAGAGGTAGAGGAGGAAGAAAGGAGAGAAAGAAAGAAGGAAAAGGAAAAGGGGGAAGGAAGGAAAGAGGAATGTAGGGGAGAACCTCAGGGATCAGGGCAAAATAAAAGTGGATTTTCTGTTGCCATAGTAACAGATTCTGACTGAAGTGATGGAGGGGAGGATGGCGTGGGAGGGAGAGGAACAGGTTTGGCCCTATGAATCACTCTGCAATCTCTTCCTTTAGACCTGGGAGCCAGCAGAGACTAAACAACATCTACAGCCTTTGACCCATACATACACCCAAGTAAGTACTGGACTGGAAAGATGTATTACGTTTATATGTCATTGCAAAGGGGTTGCGTCAGCTAGTATCCCTTACTGATAACCTATCAGCAGGTTGCTATATGAAGAGGAAGAAAGAATCCATCTTTCTCTCTCCTGTGTGACTCAATGGGAGTATCTGCCTATGTTGTATGATGGCTCTGATTGCTTCCAAGTACAAGGAAAGTGGATTTGTGTATCCTGATTGTACTGTGGCGCAGCTGCATTAAGATCACTATTTATTATTTATTTATTTGGGGTTCTTCTACCCCACCCTTCTCACCCCAAAGGGGACTCAGGGCGGCTTACAGTAGCAAGGCACAATTTGATGCCTGCATCATAAAACAAGTGTACACAAAATTACATCAAATCAATTAACAACAATTCATACATAAATTCATACATTATTCCCATAAAACCAATAAAATCAATAAAAACCCCATACAAACCCAATTTCTCCTTTTACATGGTCAGCGTTTGCTCATTCGTAGTTCTAGTTTCCTGTTCCACTTCATCAGTCCTGCTGGTCTTACTCGCCTGAATGTCTGCTTTAATTGCTGGAGTGCCCAAAGGCCTGGTCCCACAACCACGTCTTCACCCTCCTCCTAAAGGCGAGGAGGGATGATGCTGCCCTGATTTCCCCGGGGAGTGAGTTCCACAGGTGAGGAGCCACCACTGAGAAAGCCCTGCTCCTCATCCCCACCAGCCTCACTTCTGAGAGTGGTGGGGTCGAGAGCAGGGCCCCCCCAGATGATCTCAAGGTCCGGGGTGGGACGTAGAGAGAGATACGTTCGGACAGATACGCTGGACCGGAACCGTACAGGGTTTTGTAGGTCAAAACCAGCACCTTGAATTGTGCTCGAAACTGAATCGGCAGCCAGTGGAGCTGGCATAACAGGGGGGTGGTATGCTCCCTGTATGACGCTCCGGTGAGCAATCTGGCTGCCGCTCGTTGGACTAGTTGAAGGTTCCGAACAGTCTTCAAGGGCAACCCCACGTAGAGCGCGTTGCAGTAGTCTATTCGGGATGTGACAAGAGCGTGGACCACCGTGGCCAGATCAGACTTCCCGAGGTACGGGCGCAACTGGTGCACAAGTTTTAATTGCGCAAAAGCTCTCCCGGCCACCGCTGATACCTGGGGTTCCAGGCTCAGCGATGAGTCCAGGATCACTCCCAAGCTGCGTGATCACTACTAACTGAAAGGTCATGAGTTTGAAGCCAGCCCAGGTCGGAGTGAACCAGCTGCAGTATTGTTTACACTTCAACTTCCTTTGTCCTGCATACTGTGTACTTCATGTCTGCTCGCTTACTGTAATGGATGTGTTTGGAATTGCTCTTAAGTAAAATTGAACCTGCTTTGTAACCAGATGACTTCAGAGTCCATGTTTTCTTCCAAACTTGCACAAAAACTTCTGCTGACGCTAAAAAAAAAAAAGGCAGCTAGAGTCCAGCCAGGATTGACAACAAACTCAATGTTTATGTCACTCCGAAAGGCTTCATCAGATAAGAGGCAAGAGCGGGGGGAAACGAAACCAATTTTTGGGCTTGGGGGTATAAGGTTTGCTTCAAGGGAAAGCCTGTTAGATTAGGCATCATTTGGAAATCATGTTCGTGTTCCTTGGAAATCCTTTTCAAGGGGTCTTGTTCTTATAGGGATTTTTAGCATTTTGCAGTGGTCTAGCACCTTCTGGATTATCTTTGCAACCTCTTGATTCCTGTCTGGATAAATATTACCTTGGATTGTTTTTAATATATTTTGTGGACATTGCTTCGAATTACTGCATTTTGCTGATCTTTTACATTTTGAAATTTTCCTATTTTTACAAGCATTTCTTTCTACTGGCTATTTTACTCAGCTTCAATAAAAAGGATTGGTTTTTCACTCAATGTGTAGTATGTTTCAAAGTCAGAGGGTATTGTTTCTGTTCTGGAGTGCAACACTATCCAAAAGTTCAGCGAAGTTGTGATTTGAAAACTATAAACCACTTCACATACAAGCACATCCTGTGACAAGGGTTATGGGCCCAGTATCCAGCCAAACATGATGTCGTTGCGGAAGGAGCTAGATTGCATGGCCTATCATCTCCAGTAGTGGTCTGTGAGAAGGTGAATATTTTCTGTTTGGCTGAACACCTGAATTTGGAGCACCGCATGGGAGTGAACGGCGGTGATCAGGGGAGCATTTGCACAGCTAAAGCTTGTGCGCCAGCTGCGCCCGTACCTTGGGAAGTCTGACTTGGCCACGGTAGTCCACACTCTGGTTACATCCCGTATAGACTACTGCAACGCTCTCTATGTGGGGTTGCCTTTGAAGACGGCTCGGAAGCTTCAACTAGTCCAACGCTCGGCAGCCATGATTCTAACAGGAGCGGAACGCAGGGCGCATACAACCCCCCTGTTGCGCCAACTCCACTGGCTGCCGATTTGCTACCGGGCTCAATTCAAAGTGCTGGCATTGACCTTTAAAGCCCTAAATGGTTCCGGCCCAAGATACCTATCCGACCGCATCTCTGCCTACGAACCCACCAGGACTTTGAGATCTTCCAGGGAGGCCCTGCTCTCGATCCCGCCTGCTTCTCAAGCACGGCTGGCGGGGACGAGAGATAGGGCCTTCTCGGTGGTGGCCCCTCGGCTGTGGAACGCCCTTCCTACAGACATTAGACTAGCACCATCTCTAATGGTATTCCGCAAAAAAGTGAAAACCTGGTTGTTTGAGCAGGCGTTCGAATATGTAATGTAATGAACATAGGAATGGAACAATGGATAACGGATCTGGATCATGTTTTTAGTGATGAGACGCTAGTGAATGGCTATTGGTGTTAATTGTATATTGTTGTTAATTGTATATTTTTCTATAATATGTATGATGTTAACTGTCTTTTATACCGTGGGTTGGTAGCATTGAATTTTTGCTGTTCTTGTTGTTAACTTCTGTGAGTCGCCTAAGGGCTGAGAACAGCGGTATACAAATAAAGTAAATAAATAAATAAATAAATAAACATGTCTGTGCAGTAGGGCTGGGCGGTTTCGTTTCGTTAATTCGTAATTCGTTAAAAATTCGTTATTTTTTTTGTTAACGAAGCGATAACGAACCATTCTGGAGCAACTTAAAAACGAAACGAATTTTTCAATTCGTTTCGTAAATGCTTCGTATTTCGTTATGTATTCGTTTTGTTATTGGTTTGAGGTCGTTTCGTTATTATTTCCGCATGTCTGGGGCAAGTTTTATAGTTGTTTTTTGTTTAATTAGTGAAAAAAATTATAATATCACACCAACAGTCAACAACAGAGGGAGAGGGAAGCTTCAGAAGTTTTTTTAGCGTATTGCGCGATCGCGGCCGCCATTAACGAATCGATTCGTTATTGTTTCGTTATTGTTTTGTAATGTTTTTACCATTTATGAAATTTCGTAAATATTGAACTTTTTTTAAGGAAAATTTCGGAATTCTTTTAAATATCGAAACGCAAAAAACCCCAAAAAACGAATCGATTTTAGAAACAAATTTTTCCGTTGTTACCCAGGCCTACTGTGCAGAGTTGCACAGATAGGTTGACTTTAGTGTTACCCTACATACAGTAACTACAATATAGTTTTTACTAAAGTAAGAATTAAATCGGAGGCTGTTGTTTTTCCAGGTGAAATCAGCCCAGGTGTCCAACCTGCATCCAATCTGGAATCCATCTGGACCCATTGGACTTTCTTCCCGATATCCTAAGAGGACAAAAAAGAAGAAGAAGCGCTCAATTTTCCAGGAGAACCTCCTAAACATCTTGACCATCCTTTGCACCCATCCAGACCCCTTGTTTCAAGGGGTGAAAGACAAACCCATCATATATCCGCAGATGGAATAAAAACCTCCAGTGCCCACCATTTTGGGCTCTGCAGTGCTCTTTCTTCTGCGACCATGGATGAATTTAGGTTTGCGTGCACCTACATTGTGGAATGAAAGTGGTTTGACCCTACTTGAATTATCCTGTCTGTAGTCATGCAAGATTTTTCACCTTCTCTACCAAAGAGCTACTTACTTACGTGATCCCTCGTTGTCTGAGTAGGATTGTCTTCCAAGATCGGTGTGTTGGTTGTGGGTCCGTAGGTGACTGTGGAGCTGTATTCTTGATCTGCATGGGTATCTGCCAACACCTGGCAAATACCCATGATGCTCAGGGATTTTTCAAAGCCACAAAGGTCATCTATGGACCAAGAAACCATGGCCTACAGCCTCTACGCTCATCAGATGGAACCAAACTCCTGAAGGACCAAAAGTCAATTGCACTACATTGGAAAGAACACTACCAAAGCCTCCTGAACCGCAGCTCCAATGTGGCCGAAGAGGTCCTCTCACAAATCCTGCAACAACAAACCAGGGATGAGCTTGCAGCACTGCCTAGTCTGGAAGAAGTCAGCAATGCCATCAGCCAACAAAAAAATAACAAAGCCAGCGGACCAGATGGGATCCCTGCTGAAATCTTTAAAGAGGGAGGACCTGAGCTGACACAACAATTCCACCAGCTCATAGAAATTTGAATTTGAAGAGGCACGAATGGAGGGCGAAAGGGAGAAGCGTGACAAGAGGAAGGCGCGTCAAGCCTACCTCGACTGAGACCTCCTTCCACCTGGAAACCAGTGACCTCATTGCGGAAGAAGATGCAGAGTAAGAATAGGGCTCCACAGCCACATACGGACCCACAAGAACACTGGAAGACAATCATCCTCGGAAAACGAGGGTTCGCCTAAGTAAGTTTCTCCCACAGTGAGGGCATTGGTTTCCAGGTGGAAGGTGGTCCCAGACAGGGTTGGCTTGATGCACCTTCCTCTTGGCACGTTTCTCTCTTTCGTCCTCGATTCATGCCTCTTCAAATTCTACAGCACTGCTGGTCACAGCTGACTTCCAACTGGAGTGCTCAAGGGCCAGGGCTTCCCAGTTCTCTGTGTCTATGCCAGAGTTTTTAAGGTTGGCTTTGAGCCCATCTTTCAATCTCTTTTCCTGCCCACCAACATTCCATTTTCCATTCTTGAGTTCGGAGTAGAGCAACTGCTTTGGGAGATGGTCATATCTGGGCATTTGGACAATGTGGCTGGTCCAGTAGAGTTGATGTTGGAGGACCATCGCTTCAATGCTGGTGGTCTTTGCTTCTTCCAGCACGCTGACGTTTGTCCGCCTGTCTCCCCAAGAAATTTGCAGGATTTTCAGAAGGTAGTGCTGATGGAATCATTCCAGGAGTTGCATGTGACGTCTGTAGACAGTCCATGTTTGGCAGGCGTATAGTAGGTTTGGGAGGACAATAGCTTTATAAACAAGCACCTTGGTCTCCCTATGGATGTCTTCCAGCATGCTGACATTTGTCCACTTGTCTTCCCAAGAGATTTGAAGGATTTTCCAGAGGCAGCGCTGATGGAATCGTTCCAGGAGTTGCATGTGACATCTGTAGACAGTCCACGTTTCGCAGGCATATAGTAGATTTGGGATGACAATAGGTTTATAACCAAGCACCTTGGTCTCCCTATGGATGTCTCGGTCCTCAAACACTCTCTGCTTCATTCGGAAAAATGCTGCACTCGCAGAGCTCGGACGCTGTTGTATTTCAGTGTCAATGTTGACTTTTGTGGAGAGGTGGCTGCCAAGGGAGCGGAATTGGTCCACATTTTCTAATGTTACACCATTAAGCTTTATTTCTGGCATTGGAGAAGGATTAGCTGGTGACTGCTGGAAGAGTACTTTGGTTTTCTCGATGTTCAATGACAGGCCAAGCTTCTCGTATGCTTCTGTGAAGGTGTTTAGAGTGGCTTGTAGGTCTTCTTCTGAATCTGCACAGATGATGTTGTCATCAGCATATTGGAGTTCTAGTACAGATGGTGTTGCAACCAAAGAGTGCATCACTGCACATCCCAGGATTGCATAGCATTGATCCAATTCCAGCTTACTAATTGCAACATCCACAGTTTCCCATCATGACTTTTGTAGGTGTATGTACCTCAAAGTAGAGCCACCAGAGCAAGCATGAATGATGATGATGATGATGATGATGATGATGATGATAATCATAGAATCATAGAAACATAGAATCAAAGAGTTGGAAGAGACCACCTGGGCTATCATCCAGTCCAACCCCATTCTGCCAAGAAGCAGGAATATTGCATTCAAATCACCCCTGACAAATGGCCATCCAGCCTCTGCTTAAAAGCTTCCAAAGAAGGAGCCTCCACCACACTCCGGGGCAGAGAGTTCCACTGCTGAACGGCTCTCACAGTCAGGAAGTTCTTCCTCATGATGATGATGATGATTTCTTCTATCCTGCCCTATTGTGGTTCAGGTATGGTTCTTTTCCAAGTGGTGATATTGAGAAGGATCTCAGCTTGGAGTCTGAACCCGAGAAGATGGAATGCCCACCTCAGAAGAACCCACCCGCCTCACAATGGCTGAGCCCTTTGCTTTGTAATGTCTTCCTTGTGAAGGCTTGTGAAGGGTGGGGGGCCGTCAGTGTGGGATCCTAGGCTGGCGAGGGCAAGGAGGGCTGGCCTGACCCAACAAGGGGTCCCCACAGGCACCAGGTTAGGAACAGAAGACCCCTCCCAAGATGCCCAAGGCTTGACCCATCACTCAAACTATTAGGGACATTATGTGGACACTGAGCTGCGGCTGTGCAACATCTTGGCTGAGCCTCTTTCTAGCAGGTGAGAGATTGGGGTTCAATGGGGTGGATGGCAGGAATATATTATCTATCTATCTATTAGGCTTCAAATGTTTCAAAACTCATTTCGGATGTTGGTTTGATTCTAAAGTCTTCTTTCTCTGAAGCCTTAAGCCAGTTTTTAAAAACCTGGAATTGAGGTCTCTAGATCTCAGATCTCCCCTCCTTCTTCTAAAGAACTTCATCCTATGTTTTGTAAGCTGTTTCAAAGCCTTGGAAGAAGGAGAGAAGAGCGAAGCTTCAGAGACTGCTAGGTTATAGTTCTTAAACTGCCTTGCCTTTGGAGAAGGAAAGAAGGAAAGAAGGGAGGAAGGAAGGAAGAAAGGAAGGGAGGGAGGGAGGGAGGATCAGCCCCAAATGGCTCTGCAATTAAAAAACAAACAGGAATTGAGCTGTTTGTTTGAGGCTGGATCATCCCTCTTCATCAATTTTAGAGGTGAAATATTTATTTAAATACAACAACAGAAACCGGAGAATCAAAGACAGATTTTTTTCCTCGCATAATAGTCGCACCCTCTTTTTATGAAAAAACATTGTGACTATTATGCAATGAAATATGGGTAAGTGTTCTACCCCAGTTACAACTTGGAATGCCACTTTCTCTCTGTGTGTATGGATAATGGGATATGATTGTGATAGAAAGAAGGAAGGAACGCAGGGAGGGAGAAAGGAAGGCAGGAAGGGAGGAAGGGAGGGAGGATCAGCCCCAAATGGCTCTGCAATTTAAAAACAAACAGGAATTGAGCTGTTTGTTTGAGGCTGGATCATCCCTCTTCAACCCTTTCAGAGGTGAGGCACTTTATTTAAATACAACAACAGAAACCGAAGAATCAAAGACAGTTTTTTTCCTCGCATAATAGTCGCACCCTCTTTTTATGAAAAAAACCAGTGTGACTATTATCCAATGAAATATGGGTAAGTGTTCTACCTCAGTTACAACTTGGAATGCCACTCTCTCTCTGTGTATGGATAATGGAGACAGATTTTTCCCTCGCATAATAGTCGCGCCCTCTTTTTATGAAAAAACATTGTGACTATTATCCAATGAAATATGGGTAGGTGTTCTACCCCAGTTACAACTTGGAATGCCTCTCTCTCTCTCTCTGCATGAATAATGGAATATGATTGAGATAGAAAGAAGGAAGGAATGCAGGGAGGGAGAAAGGAAGGGAGGGAGGGAGGATCAGCCCCAAATGATTCTGCAATTTAAAAACAAACAGGAATTAAACTGTGTGTTTGAGGCTGGATCATCCCTCTCCATCCCTTTCAGAGGTGAGGCACTTTATTTCAATACAACAACAGAAACCGGAGAATCAAAGACAGATTTTTTCCTCACATAATAGTCGCACCCTCTTTTTATGAAAAAACATTGTGACTATTATGCAATGAAATATGGGTAAGTGTTCTACCCCAGTTACAACTTGGAATGCCACTCTCACTCTCTCTCTGTGTATGGATAATAAAGACAGATTTTTTTCCTCACATAATAGTCGCACCCTCTTTTTATGAAAAAACATTGTGACTATTATGCAATGAAATATGGGTAAGTGTTCTACCCCAGTTACAACTTGGAATGCCACTCTCTCTCTTTCTCTGTATGAATAATGGAATATGATTGTGACAGAAAGAAGGAAGGAACGCAGGGAGGGAGAAAGGAAGAGATTGAGGGAGGGAGGATCAGCCCCAAATGACTCTGCGATTTAAGAACAAACAGGAATGGAGCTGCTTGTTTGAGGCTGGATCATCCCTCTTCATCCCTTTCAGAGGTGAGGCACTTTATTTAAATACAACAACAGAAACCGGAGAATCAAAGACAGATTTTTTTCCTCGCATAATAGTCGCACCCTCTTTTTATGAAAAAACATTGTGACTGTTATGCAATGAAATATGGGTAAGTGTTCTACCCCAGTTACAACCTGGAATGCCACTCTCTCTCTGCGTATGGATAATAAAGACAGTTTTTTCCTCATATAATAGTCGCACCCTCTTTTTATGAAAAAACATTGTGACTATTATGCAATGAAATATGGGTAAGTGTTCTACCCCAGTTACAACTTGGAATGCCACTCTCTCTCTTTCTCTGTATGAATAATGGAATATGATTGTGACAGAAAGAAGGAAGGAACGCAGGGAGGGAGAAAGGAAGAGATTGAGGGAGGGAGGATCAGCCCCAAATGACTCTGCGATTTAAGAACAAACAGGAATGGAGCTGCTTGTTTGAGGCTGGATCATCCCTCTTCATCCCTTTCAGAGGTGAGGCACTTTATTTAAATACAACAACAGAAACTGGAGAATCAAAGACAGATTTTTTCCTCACATAATAGTTGCGCCCTCTTTTTATGAAAAAACATTGTGACTATTATGCAATGAAATATGGGTGTTATACCTCAGTTACAACTTGGAATGCCACTCTCTCTCTCTGTGTGTATGGATAATGGGATATGATTGAGATAGAAAGAAGGAAGGAACGCAGGGATGGAGAAAGGAAGGGAGGGAGGGAGAATCAGCCCCAAATGATTCTGCAATTTAAGAACAAACAGGAATGGAGCTGCTTGTTTGAGGCTGGATCATCCCTCTTCATCCCTTTCAGAGGTGAGGCACTTTATTTAAATACAACAACAGAAACCGGAGAATCAAAGACAGATTTTTTTCCTCGCATAATAGTCGCACCCTCTTTTTATGAAAAAACATTGTGACTGTTATGCAATGAAATATGGGTAAGTGTTCTACCCCAGTTACAACCTGGAATGCCACTCTCTCTCTGCGTATGGATAATAAAGACAGATTTTTTCCTCATATAATAGTCGCACCCTCTTTTTATGAAAAAACATTGTGACTATTATGCAATGAAATATGGGTAAGTGTTCTACCCCAGTTACAACTTGGAATGCCACGCTCTCTCTCTGTGTGTATGGATAATGGAGACAGAATTTTTCCTCGCATAATAGTCACAACTTTTTTTTATGAAAAAACATTGTGACTATTATCCAATGATATATGGATAAGTGTTCTACCCCAGTTACAACTTGGAATGCCACTCTCTCTCTCTGTGTATGGATAATGGAGACAGATTTTTTCCTCGTATAATAGTCGCACCCTCTTTTTATGAAAAAACATTGTGACTATTATGCAGTGAAATATGTGTAAGTGCTCTACCCCAGTTACAACTTGGAATGCCACTCTCTCTCTCTGTGTATGGATAATGGAGACAGATTTTTCCTTGCATAATAGTCGCACCCTCTTTTTATGAAAAAACATTGTGACTATTATGCAATGAAATATGGGCAAGTGTTCTACCCCAGTTACAACTTGGAATGCCACTCTCTCTCTCTCTGTATGAATAATGGAATATGATTGAGATAGAAAGAAGGAAGGAACGCAGGGAGGGAGAAAGGAAGAGATTGAGGGAGGGAGGATCAGCCCCAAATGACTCTGCGATTTAAGAACAAACAGGAATGGAGCTGCTTGTTTGAGGCTGGATCATCCCTCTTCATCCCTTTCAGAGGTGAGGCACTTTATTTAAATACAACAACAGAAACCGGAGAATCAAAGACAGATTTTTTCCTCACATAATAGTTGCGCCCTCTTTTTATCAAAAAAAAATTGTGACTATTATGCAATGAAATATGGGTAAGTGTTCTACCCCAGTTACAACTTGGAATGCCACTGTGTGTGTGTGTGTGTGGGGGGGGGGGGGGGGGGGGATAATGGGATATGACTGTGATAGAAAGAAGGAAGGAATGCAGGGAGGGAGAGAGGAAGGGAGGGAGGGAGGGGGTTCAGCCCCAAATGGCTCTGCGATTTAAGAACAAACAGGAATGGAGCTACTTGTTTGAGGCTGGATCACCCCTCTTCATCCTCCTCTTTCGGGGGCAAGGCAATTAATTGAAAAACAGCAACAGAAAATGGAGAATCAAAGTCAGGTGTTTTTCCTCATGTAATAGTCGCACCCTTCTTATTTTAATGCAAAAAGGGAATGTATTGTGCAATGAAATATGGATAAATGTTCTACCCTGTTTACAGTTTGGAATACAATTGGTGTGTGTGTGCATGTGTGTGTGGACAATCAGATATGACTCTGCTAGAAAGATAATACTGAATGTTGGCTTCTTCAACCAGCCCAGGTCTTGAGTTCATGCTTCTTCATGGCCCACTCACAAGCCACGAAAAACGAAACCATCATCATTTCATTCGTCCCAGAGTACCCAATGCTCAGAGGCTACATTACGCTGATCCCAGAGCAGACGAAGCGGAACGTGACCTCCTGCCTGTGGTTCAGGAGCTTCCGTGGTCAACAGCTTCTGATATTGTTTCATGAGATCAAGCCTGTCGAGAACATCACGATGGGAAAGGGCTATAACGGGAGGCAGGCCATCAGGGATCAATGTTCCCTGCACATCATCGGGCTGGTCATTGAAGACATGGCGATCTACCACGTCATCAAGTACACCACCACGGAGACCGAGATTGGAAAAACCTTCCTGCACGTCCTGAGAGACCGTAAAGATTTGGGGTTCTGGGGGCATCTACATGGCCAAATAGAGGCACTCTTTCTTTTTTTATTTACTTTTTTTTCACACGTAAAATAGTAGGACTGTACAAAATTATTGTTGTAGAAAGAGATTGACTTACTAGAAGTGAGTTTCAGTCGGTCCTCCTCTTTGCAGATCCAACCATTAATTGGAACTCTGTTGGGCTCCTGCAGGGCCTTTTGCATTCTCTGATATAGAAGTCCTCACCTTCCCAAACTACATTTCCCAGAATTCTGCTTAGCACCAGCAGGGAGAAAACAGAATTCACTGAGAAACAAATGAAGAAAGCCCAGAATTCTGGGAAACGTAGTTCAGGGCAGAGCCTTTTGCATTCTCTGATATAGAACTCCTCACCTTCTCAAACTACCCTCACCTTCCCAAACGACATTTCCCAGAATTCTGCTCAGCATCACCAGGGAGAAAACAGAGTTCTCTGGGAAACAAACGAAGAAAGCCCAGAATTCTGGGAAACGTAGTTCAGGGCAGGGCCTTTTGCATTCTCTGATATAGAACTCCTCACCTTCCCAAACTACATTTCCCAGAATTCTGCTCAGCATCAGCAGGGAGAAAACAGAATTTGCTGGGAAACAAACGAAGAAAGCCCAGAATTCTGGGAAACGTAGTTCAGGGCAGGACCTTTTGCATTCTCTGATATAGAAGTTCTCACCTTCCCAAACTATATTTCCCAGAATTCTGCTCAGCATCAGCAGGGAGAAAACAGAATTCTCTGGGAAACAAACGAAGAAAGCCCAGAATTCTGGGAAATGTAGTTCAGGGCAGGGCCTTTTGCATTCTCTGATATAGAACTCCTCACCTTCCCAAACTACATTTCCCAGAATTCTGGGCTTCCTTCATTTGTTTCCCAGCGAACTCTGCTTTCTCCCTGCTGCTTCCCTCTCTTCATGGCGCAAGGCCATTCATTTAAAGAGGAAAGGCAGCCTTTTTGGCTTTGCTCCCTTGCAGAGAAAATGAAAATGACTCTGGGAGGCTTCCAAGATTTACAAAATTCAAATGAAAAGTTTTGGGTATGTTTTGATTCCTAAGTTTTTAGAGCAGGTCATGCCCATGTGTCGGATATCGCCTCGTAAGCACGAATTTAGCTAATTTGATATGACTTACGAGGACTAACAATAATTTTGTCAAAGGCTTTCAAGGCTGGAATCACTGGGTTGTTGTAGGTTTTTTCGGGCTATATGGCCATGGTCTAGAGGCATTCTCTCCTGACGTTTCGCCTGCATCTATGGCAAGCATCCTCAGAGGTAGTGAAGTCTGTTGGAACTAGGAAAAGGGGTTTATATATCTGTGGAATGACCCGTGTGGGACAAAGGACTCTTGTCTGCTGGAGCTGGGTGTGAATGTTTCAACTGGCCACCTTGATTAGCATATAATGGCCTGACAGTGCTTAGAGCAATCTTTTGTTGAGAGGTGATTAGATGTCCTTGTTTATTTCCTCTCTGTTGTGCTGTTGTAATTTTAGAGTTTTTTAATACTGGTAGCCAGATTTTGTTCATTTTCATGGTCTCTTCCTTTCTGTTGAAATTGTCCACCTGCTTGTGTATTTCAATGGCTTCTCTGTGTAGTCTGACATGGTGGTTGTGAGAGTGGTCCAGCATGTCTGTGTTCTCCAATAAAATGCTGTGTCCAGGTTGGACATCTAATCACCTCTCAACAAAAGTTTGCTCTAGGCACTCTCAGGCCATTATATGCTAATCAAGGTGGACAGTTGAAACATTCACACCCAGCTCCAGCAGACAAGAGTCCTTTGTCCCACCCTGGTCATTCCACAGATACATAAACCCATTTTCCTAGTTCCAACAGACCTCACAACCTCTGAGGATGCTTGCCATAGATGCAGGTGAAACGTCAGGAGAGAATGCCTCTAGACCATGGCCATATAGCCCGGAAAAACCTACAACAACCCAGTGATTCCAGCCTTGAAAGCCTTGGACAAAATTATTGTTAGTCCTCGTAAGTCATATCAAATTAGCTAAATTCGTGCTTACGAGGCGATATCTGACACATGGGCATGACCTGCTCTAAAAACTTAGGAATCAAAACGTACCCAATAGTTTTCATTTGAGTTTTGTAAATCTTGGAAGCCTCCCAGAGTCATTTTCATTTTCAGTGCAAGGAAGCAAAGCAAAGCCAAAAAGGCTGCCTTTCCTCTTTCAATGAATGGCCTTGCGCCATGAGGAGAGGGAAGCAGCAGGGAGAAAGCAGAGTTCACTAGGAACAAACGAAGGAAGCCCAGAATTCTGGGAAATGTAGTTTGGGAAGGTGAGGAGTTCTATATCAGAGAATGCAAAAGGCCCTGCCCTGAACTACATTTCCCAGAATTCTGGGCTTTCTTCGTTTGTTTCCCAGAGAACTCTGTTTTCTCCCTGGTGATGCTGAGCAGAATTCTGGGAAATGTCGTTTGGGAAGGTGAGGGTAGTTTGGGAAGGTGAGGAGTTCTATATCAGAGAATGCAAAAGGCCCTGCCCTGAACTACGTTTCCCAGAATTCTGGGCTTTCTTCGTTTGTTTCCCAGAGAACTCTGTTTTCCCCCTGGTGATGCTGAGCAGAATTCTGGGAAATGTCGTTTGGGAAGGTG
>NC_090035.1:82353589-82436089 GCF_037176765.1 Anolis sagrei | reverse complement strand
GCTTGATGTTCAGGCAGTGCTTCTTGTAGGTCAGAGCACGGTCCAGAGTGACTCCCAGGTAATTGGGTGCGCTGCAATGCTCCAGTGGGATTCCTTCCCAGGTAATAATCCTCAGAGCTCGGGATGCTTGTCTGTTCTTAAGGTGAAAGGCGCATGTCTGTGTTTTTGATGGATTAGGGGTCAGCTGGTTTTCCCTGTAATAGGCAGTAAGAGCACCTAGAGCTTGGGAGAGCTTCTGTTCAACCATCTCAAAGCTCCCTGCTTGAGCAGTGATGGCACAATCATCAGCATAGATGAAGCTCTCTGTCCCTTCTGGCAGTGGCTGGTCATTTGTGTAGATGTTGAACATGGATGGAGCAAGCACGCTCCCCTGAGGCAGGCCGTTCTTCTGTTTCCTCCATCTGCTTCTATGGCCCTGGAACTCAACAAAAAAGCTCCTGTTTTGTAGCAGGTTTCCTATGAGGCGGGTGAGGTGGTCGTCCTTTGTGATATTATACATTTTTCTCAGGTGTCTTGTGGCCAAATTCGTCCAGTGGTTTTCGAGTTTTTGATTATTATTATTATTATTATTATTCTTTTTATGTCTTTCTAGAAGACATAAAAAGCATCAAGGAATGATAAAAACAACACAATTAAAACAATGAAAAACATTAAAACCGATTTAAAATACACAAAACGCCACACAATAATAATAATAATGCCTATGTTTAAATCAAGTTTTCTTTCTGGTAGGGTTAAGGTGGACTCGTCACTTAATTCTTTTCTTTCTTCCCTTGGGAATAGCTTCATTCCTGGAGAAAGAGGAAGCCACCGTTTGGGATCCAAGTAAGTGCCAAGCATTACATTTTAATGTACAGGGTTAGTCAAAATGCATAGGCCAATAAGCCATTCAATTGAATGGCTTATTGGCCTATGCATTTTGACTAACCCTGTATATAGATTACTAGCCGTCCCCTGCCATGCATTGCTGTGGCCCAGTCTGGTGACCTGGAAAATAAAGTAAATAAAGTTCTCTATTACAAGAACTTTAATGCTCTATATTAGGCTTGGGCGATCAAGAAAAAAATTGGTTGTAAACTCGTTTCGTTTCTAGGGTGCGCTAGCGTTTCGAAATTCTGAGGACTTCCGAAATTTAAGATTTCAAAATTTTGAAATTTCCGAAATTTCGTAAATTACGAATTGATTCGTTAATGGCGGACGCGATTGCACAATATGCTAAAAAACTCTCCAAATGGGACAAGAGGGGAACTTCTGAAGCTTCCCTCTCCCTCTGTTGTTGACTGTTGGTGTGATAAAACAAACAACAACTATATTATATTATATTATATTGTATTATATTATATTATATTATATTATATTATATTATAATTATATTATTATATTATATTGTTGTATATTATATTATATATTATTATATTATTATATTATATTGTTGTATATTATATTATATTATAATATTGTAATATTATATTATTGTATATTATATTGTATATTATATTATTGTATATTATATTATATTATATTATATTATAATTATATTATTATATTATATTGTTGTATATTATATTATATTATAATATTATATTATTATATATTATATTATATATTATTATATTATTATATTATATTGTTGTATATTATATTATATTATAATATTATAATATTATATTATTGTATATTATATTGTTGTATATTATATTATATTATAATATTATATTATTATATATTATATTATATATTATTATAATAATATAATATATATAATATAATATAATATAATATAATATAATATAATATAATATAATATAATATAATATCATTATATATTATATTATATATTATATATTATTATATTATATTACATTATAATATACAATTATAATATAATAATATAGTAATATAATATATAATATAATAATATAATATAATATAATATAATATACAATGCACCAGACATACGAAAATAATTACAAAATAATTACAAAATAATTACAAAATAATTACAAAATAATTACAAAATGTTATAATTTTAGAGTTTTTTAATAAGGCACTGCAGACTACTTCAACCAGAGAAGTCAGCCAAAGCAGAGCACCTGAGGACACAGCATATTATTTGAGAACACAGAAGTGCTGGACCACACCAACAACCACCATGTCAGACTACACAGGGAAGCCATTGAAATTCACAAGAAGCAGGTGGACAATTTCCACAAAAAGGAGGAAACTATGAAAATGAAAAAAAATCTGGCTACCAGTATTAAAAAACTCTAAAATCACAACAGCAAAACAACAGAAAGGAAAAAACCAGGCACAGATTAACACCTCCCAGCAACAGATTTTCCCAGGCTCAGGCAGGCCTTCAAATGCTAATGAAGGTGATCAGCTAAACATTCACACCTAACTGCAGCAGGGAAGAGCTCCTTGCCCCACCCCAGCCATTCCACAGATATATAAACCCATTTTTCCTACTTCCAACAGACCTTCTCAACCTCTGAGGATGCTTGCCATAGATGCAGGCGAAACGTCAGGAGAGAATGCCTCTAGAACATGGCTCTATAGCCCGAAAAAACCCACAAGAACCTAGTGATTCCAGCCATGAAAGCCTTCGACAATACAGAGAAAGTACTGCTTTGTGTTTTTGTTTGAGGATAGAACTACCCCTATAAACACAACATTAACCGGGTTGTTGTAGGTTTTTTGGGCTACATGGTCATGTTCTACACCAGTGGTTCTCAACCTTCCTAATGCCGCGACCCCTTAATACAGTTCCTCATGTTGTGGTGACCCCCAACCATAACATTATTTTCATTGTTACTTCATAAATGTAATTTTGCTACTGTTATGAATCGTAATGTTAATATCCAATATGCAGGATGTATTTTCATTCACTGGACCAAATTTGGCACAAATACCCAATATGCCCAAATTTGGATACTAGTGGGGTTGGACGAGGGACTGGTTTTATCATTTGAGAGTTGTACTTGCGGGGATTTATAGTTCATCTACAATCAAAGAGCATTCTGATCTCCACCAATGATGGAACTGAGCTAATCTTGGCACACAGGGCTCCCATGACCAATATAAAACACCAGCAGGGTTTGGTGGGCATGGATCTTGAGTTTGGGAGTTGTAGTTCACCTACATCTGTGGATTTAAACAATGATGGATCAGGAGCAAATTTGGCACAAATACTCAATATGCCCAAATGTGAACACTACTGGAGTTTGGTGAAATAGACCTTGACATTTGGGAGTTGTAGTTGCTGGGATTTATAGTTCACCTACAATCAAAGAGCATTCTGATCTCCACCAATGATGGAACTGAGCTAATCTTGGCACACAGGGCTCCCATGACCAATATAAAACACTAGCAGGATTTGGTGGGCATGGATCTTGAGTTTGGGAGTTGTAGTTCACCTACATCTGTGGATTTAAACAATGATGGATCAGGAGCAAATTTGGCACAAATACTCAATATGCCCAAATGTGAACACTACTGGAGTTTGGTGAAATAGACCTTGACATTTGGGAGTTGTAGTTGCTGGGATTTATAGTTCACCTACAACCAAAGAGCATTCTGATCTCCACCAGTGATGGAACTGAGCTAATCTTGGCACACAGGGCTCCCATGACCAACATAAAACACTAGCAGGATTTGGTGGGCAAGGATCTTGAGTTTGGGAGTTGTAGTTCACTTACATCTGTGGATTTAAACAAAAATGGATCAGGAGCAAATTTGGCACAAATACTCAATATGCCCAAATGTGAACACTACTGGAGTTTGGGGGAAATAGACCTTGACATTTGGGAGTTGTAGTTGCTGGGATTTATAGTTCACCTACAATCAAAGAGCATTCTGAACCCCACCAACAATAGAATTGGACCTAACTTTCCACACGTGACCCAGATGACCAAGAGAAAATACTGTGTTTTCTGATGGTCTTTGGCAACCCCTCGGACACCCTCTCGCAACCCCCCCCCCCGGGGTCCCGACCCCCCGGGTTGAGAAACACTGTTCTAGAAGCATTCTCTCCTGGCATTTCACCTGCATCTATGGCAAGCATCCTCAGAGGTTGTGAGGTTTAGAACAGTGTTTCTCAACCTAGGGGTCGGGACCCCTCGGGGGGTCACAAGGGGGTGTCAGAAGGGTCACCAAAGACCATCAGAAAATAGTTTGGCCCAAATCTCTCATTGGTGAGGTTTGGTTCAGAATGTGCTTTGGTTGTAGGTGAACTATAAATCCCAGCAATTACAACTCTCAAATATCAAGGTCTATTTTCCCCCAAACTCCATTAGTGTTCATATTTGAACATATTGAGTATTCGTGCCAAGTTTGATCCAGATCTATCATTGTTTGAGTCCACAGTGCTCTCTGGATGTAGGTGAACTACAACTCCAAAACTCAAGGTCAATGCCCACAAAACCCTTCCAGTATTTTCTGTTGGTCAGGGGAGTTCTGTGTGCCGAGTTTGGTTCCTTTCCATTGTTGGTGGAGTTCAGAATGCTCTTTGATTGTAGGCGAACTATAAATCCCAGAAACTTTAACTCCCAGAAACTTTAACTCCCCAGGTTGAGAAGCACTGTTCTAGAAGCATTCTCTCCTGACATTTCACCTGCATCTATGGCAAGCATCCTCAGAGGTTGTGAGGTCTAGAACATGGCCATATAGCCTGAAAAACCTACAAGAACCCAGTGATTCCAGCCATGAAAGCCTTCGGCAATACAAAAGACATGAACCATTAGTTTACTAGTAAATACCATTACAAAATGCAAACCCAGGCAACACTGGGTACCTCCGCTGGTATCTATATGCAACACACATGCATCTGCTTTTAGTTTGGTTCAATATAGTTTTATTTCTGGTATGGTGAAGGTGGACTTATCTCTTCATTCTTTTCTTTCTTTCCTTGAGAATAGCTTTGCTTCCGGAGAAAGAGGAAGCCCCCATTTGGCATCCAAGTAAGTGACAAGCCCGTTGGTATCAACAGGAGAGTGAGCATTGCCCTTAGGGAAAACTAGACTTTCCTTTGGGATACTGGGATCACCAGGGAGAAATGAGGGAGGGGAAATCGGAAATCAGGGCTCAATATTGTCTCCCATGTTGTTTAACATCTACATCAGTGGTTCTCAACCTGGGGGTCAGGACCCCTGGGGGGGTCACGAAGGGGTTTCAGAGGGGTCACCAAAGACCATCCAAAAATGTAGTACTTTCTGTTGGTCATAGGGGTTCCATGTGGGAAGTTTGGCCCAATTCTATCATTGGTGGGGAACAGAATGATCTTTTATTGTAGGTGAACTATAAATCCCAGCAACTAAAACTCTTAAATCCAAGGTCTATTTTCCCCAAACTCCACCAGTGTTCATTCACACTGGACATGTTGAGTATTCATGGCAAGTTTGGTCCAGATCCATCCTTGTGTGAGTCCATAGTGCTCTCTGGATTGTTGGTGGAGTTCAGAATGCTCTTTGTGGACTATAAATCCCAGCAACTACAACTCCGAAATGTCAAGAATCTTTTTTCCCCAAACTCCACCAGTGTACACATTTGGGAACATTGAGTGCTTGTGCCAAGTTTGGTCCAGATCCATCATTGTTTGAGTCCACAGTGCTCTTTGGATGTAGGTGAACTACAACTCCAAACCTCAAGATCAATGCCCACCAAACCCTTCCAGTATTTTCTGTTGGTCAAGGGAGTTCTGTGTGGCAAGAGTGGTTCAATTCCATTTTTGGAGTTCATAATGCTCTTTAATTGTAGATAAACTATAAATCCCAGCAACTACAACTCCGAAATGACAACATCAATCCCCTACCAACCCCACCAGTATTCAAATTGGGGCATATCACGTATTTGTGCCAAATTTGGTCCAGTGAATGAAAATACATGCTGCATATCAGATATTTACATTATGATTCATAACAGTAGCAAAATTGTAGTTGTGAAGTAGCAACAAAAATAATATTATGGTTGGGGGTCACCACAACATGAAAAACTGTATTAAGGGGTCGCAGCATTAGAAAGGTTGAGAACCACTGATCTACATGAAGCCGCTGGGAGAGATCATCCGGAGTTTCGGGGTGCAGTGCCATCTGTACGCAGATGATGTCCAACTCTGACACTCCTTCCCACCCGCTACTAAGGAGGCTGTCCAGGTCCTGAACCAGTGCTTGGCCGCTGTGACGGACTGGATGAGGGACAACAAATTGAAACTGAATCCAGACAAGACAGAGATACTCCTGGTTAGTCGCAAGGCCGAACAGGGCATAGGGTTACAGCCTGTGTTGGACGGGGTCACACTCCCCCTGAAGACGCAGGGAGTGACCCTGGACTCATCGCTGAGCCTGGAACCCCAGGTTTCGGCGGTGACCAGGGGAGCATTTGCACAGTTAAAGCTTGTGCGCCAGCTGCACCTGTACCTTGGGAAGTCCGACTTGGCCACGGTAGTCCACGCTCTGGTTACATCCCGTCTAGACTACTGCAACGCTCTCTACGTGGGGTTGCCCTTGAAGACAGCCCGGAAGCTTCAATTAGTCCAACGTACGGCAGCCATGATTCTAACAGGAGCGGAACGCAGGGAGCACACAACCCCGCTGTTGCGCCAGCTCCACTGGCTGCCAATTTGCTACCGGGCTCAATTCAAGGTGCTGGCGTTGACCTATAAAGCCTTAAACAGTTCGGGCCCAAGCTACCTAGCCAGTGTTTCTCAACCTTCCTAATGCCGCGACCCCTTAATACATTTCCTCATGTTGTGGTGACCCCCAACCATACAATTACAGGGTTAGTCAAAATGAATAGGCCAATAAGAAAATTAATTGTATGTATGTTTGGCCTATTCATTTTGACTAACCCTGTATTTTGCTACTTCATAACTGTAGTTTTGCTCCTGTTATTAATTGTAATGTATTATCTGATAAGCAGGATGTATTTCCATTGACTGGACCAAATTTGGCACAAATACCCAGTATACCCAAATTTGAATAGTGGTGGGGTGGGGGGGGGGGGGGGGTTCAGATTGATTGATTGATTAAGTTTGTCATTTGGGAGTTGTAGTTGCTGGAATTTATAGTTCACCTACAATCAAAGAGCATTCTGAACTCCAGCAACGATGGAATTGAACCAAACTTGGCACACAAAACTACCATGGCCAACAGAAAACACTGGAAGTGTTTGGTGGGCATTGACCTTGAGTTTGGAGTTGTAGTTCACCTACATCCAGAGAGCACGGTGGACTCAAACAATGATGGATCTGGACCAAACTTGAAATGAATACTCAATATGCCCCAATGTGAACACTGGTGGAGTTTGGAAAAATAAACCTTGACATTTGTGAGTTGTAGTTGCTGGGATTTGTAGTTCACCTACACTCAAAGAGCATTCTCAACCCCACCAACAATCGAATTGGACCAAAATTCCCACACAGAACCCCCATGACCAACAGAAAAAACTGTGTTTTCTGATGGTCTTTGGCGACCCCTCTGATACTCCCTGATGACCCCCGAAGGGGTCCTGACCCCCAGGTTGAGAACCACTGTATCTAGCTAACCGCATCTCTGCCTATGAACCCACCAGAACTTTGAGATATTCCAGGGAGGCCCTGCTCTCGATCCTGCCTACTTCTCAAGCACGGCTGGCGGGGACGAGAGATAGGGCCTTCTCGGTGGTGGCTCCTTGGCTGTGGAACGCCCTTCCTACGGACATTAGGCTGGCACCATCTCTAATGGTATTCCGCAGAAAAGTGAAGACCTGGCTGTTTGTGCAGGCGTTCCAATAATTAGTGCAATGACTGGTAATGAACACAGGAATGGAACAATGGATGACGAATCTGGATTATGGTTTTGATGATGAGACGATAGTGATTGGTTACTGTAGTAATTGTCTAATTTGTGTAATGTGTTAGGTTGTTAAGTTTTTATACTGTTGCATTGAATTTTTGCTGCTTTGTTGGTTGTGAACCGCTGTGAGTCGCCTTCGGGCTGAGAACAGCGGTATATAAGTAAAGTAAATTAATTCTCAATATGCCCAAATGTAAACACTACTGGAGTTTGGGGAAAATAGACCTTGGCATTTGGGAGTTGTAGTTGGTGGGATTTATAGTTCACCTACAATCAAAGAGCATTCTGAACCCCACCAACAATAGAATTGGACCTAATTTTCCACACGTGACCCAGATGACCAAGAGAAAATACTGTGTTTTCTGATGGTCTTTGGCAACCCCTTGGACACCCTCTCACAACCCCACCCCCCCCGGGGTCCCGACCCCCCGGGTTGAGAAACACTGTTCTAGAAGCTGTTCTAGGGGTCGGGACCCCTCGGGGGGTCACAAGGGGGTGTCAGAGGGGTCACCAAAACCATCAGAAAATAGTATTTTCTGTGTGGGAAGTTTGGCCCAAATCTCTCATTGGTGAGGTTCAGAATGTGCTTTGATTGTAGGTGAACTATAAATCCTAACAATTACAACTCTCAAATATCAAGGTCTATTTCCCCCCAAACTCCATTAGTGTTCATATTTGAACATATTGAGTATTCGCGCCAAGTTTGGTCCAGATCTATCATTGTTTGAGTCCACAGTGCTCTCTGGATGTAGGTGAACTACAACTCCCAAACTCAAGGTCAATGCCCACTAAACCCTTCCAGTATTTTCTGTTGGTCAGGGGAGTTCTGTGTGCCGAGTTTGGTTCCTTTCCATTGTTGGTGGAGTTCAGAATGCTCTTTGATTGTAGGCGAACTATAAATCCCAGAAACTTTAACTCCCAGAAACACTGTTCTAGAAGCATTCTCTCCTGACATTTCACCTGCATCTATGGCAAGCATCCTCAGAGGTTGTGAGGTCTAGAACATGGCCATATAGCCCGAAAAACCTACAAGAACCCAGTGATTCCAGCCATGAAAGCCTTCGACAATACATAAAACATGAACCATTAGTTTACTAATAAATACCATTACAAAATGCAAACCCAGGTGACACTGGGTACCTCCGCTGGTATCTATATGCAACACACATGCATCTGCTTTTAGTTTGGTTCAATCAAGTTTTATTTCTGGTATGGTGAAGGTGGACTTATCTCTTCATTCTTTCCTTTCTTTCCTTGGGAATAGCTTCACTCCTGGAGAAAGAGGAAGCCCCCATTCAGCATCCAAGTAAGTGCCAAGCCAGTTGGTGGCAATAGGAGTGTGGGCATTGGCCTTAGAGAAAACTAGACTTCCCTCTGGGATACTGGGATCGCCAGGGAGAAATGAGGACAGGAATGTCGACCCCAAGATCCTGCTTTTGCGTATTTAGACACAAGTCCAAGTGAAAACAGATTAAGCAGCACAAAGACGGAAACAATATGAGAGAAGGCAAAAGCAATGTACAATCTGGGCATGGAGGCCAAAGTAATCTAATACGTAAAAACAAGAGGAATACAATCTATGGCCATTATATATATTTGTCGTGTCAGGGCAACCAGTCAATTATATTACATTTCTAACAGAACAAAGCAAACAAACAGACAGAATACAAAATTTGTGAGTTTGGTAGTTGATTAAATGTCCTTTGCCCAGTCTCTGGCCCCTTGGAGTGCCTCTGGTGTTATTATAAGAAGGTCCTCCCTTGTGCATGTGGCAGGGCTCAGGGTGCATTGCAGCAGGTGGTCAGTGGTTAGCTCCTCTCCACATTCGCATGTCGTGGATTCCACTTTGTGGCCCCATTTCTGAAGGTTGGCTCTGCATCTCGTGGGCCCAGAGCGCAGTCTGTTCAGTGCCCTCCAAGTCGCCGAGTCCTCTGTGTGCCCAGGGGGGAGTCTCTCATTTGGTATCAGCCATTGGTTGAGGTTCTGGGTTTGAGCCTGCCACTTTTGGACTCTCGCTTGCTGAAGTATTCCAGCGAGTGTCTCTGTCGATCTTAGAGAGCTATTTCTAGATTTAAGACATTGACGTGCTGGCTGATACCCAAACAGGGGATGAGCTGGAAATGTCTCTGCCTTGGTCCTTTCACTATTGGCTGCTACTTCCCGGCGGATGTCAGGTGGTGCAATACCGACTAAGCAGTGTAATTTCTCCAGTGGTGTAGGGCGCAGACACCCCGTGATAATGCGGCATGTCTCGTTAAGAGCCACATCCACTGTTTTAGCGTGGTGAGATGTGTTCCACACTGGGCATGCATACTCAGCAGCAGAGTAGCACAGCGCAAGGGCAGATGTCTTCACTGTGTCTGGTTGTGATCCCCAGGTTGTGCCAGTCAGCTTTCGTATAATATTGTTTCTAGCGCCCACTTTTTGCTTGATGTTCAGGCAGTGCTTCTTGTAGGTCAGAGCATGGTCCAGAGTGACTTCCAGGTATTTCGGTGCGCTGCAATGCTCCAGTGGGATTCCTTCCCAGGTAATAATCCTCAGAGCTCGGGATGCTTATCTATTCTTGAGATGAAAAGCACATGTCTGTGTTTTAGATGGTTTTCCCTGTAATAGGCAGTGAGAGCACCTAGAGCTTCAGAGAGCTTCTGTTCAACCATCTCAAAGCTCCCTGCTTGGGCGGTGATGGCATGATCATCAGCATAGATGAAACTCTCTGTCCCTTCTGGCAGTGGCTGGTCATTTGTGTAGATGTTGAACATGGATGGAGCAAGCACGCTCCCCTGAGGCAGGCCGTTCTTCTGTGTCCGCTATCTGCTTCTCTGGCCCTGGAACTCAACAAAAAAGCTCCTGTTTGGTAGCAGGTTTCCTATGAGGCGGGTGAGACGGTTGTCCTTTGTGATATTATATAAATGATATATGATTAGGGATCAGCTGGTTTTCCCTGTAGTAGGCAGTAAGAGCACCTAGAGCTTCAGAGAGCTTCTGTTCAACCATCTCAAAGCTCCCTGCTTGGGCGGTGATGGCATGATCATCAGCATAGATGAAACTCTCTGTCCCTTCTGGCAATAGCTGGTCATTTGTGTAGATGTTGAACATGGATGGAGCAAGCACGCTCCCCTGAGGCAGGCCATTCCTCTGTGTCCGCTATCTGCTTCTCTGGCCCTGGAACTCAACAAAAAAGCTCCTGTTTTGTAACAAGGTTTCCCATGAGGCGGGTGAGGTGGTCTTCCTTTGTGATGTTATATATATGATATATGATTAGGGATCAGCTGGTTTCCCCTGTAATAGGCAGTAAGAGCACCTAGAGCTTCAGAGAGCTTTGTTCTACCATCTCAAAGCTCCCTGCTTGGGCGGTGATGGCACGATCATCAGCATAGATGAAACTCTCTGTCCCTTCTGGCAATAGCTGGTCATTTGTGTAGATGTTGAACATGGATGGAGCAAGCACGCTCCCCTGAGGCAGGCCGTTCTTCTGTGTCCGCTATCTGCTTCTCTGGCCCTGGAACTCAACAAAAAAGATACTGTTCTGTATTTGATTTCCTTTCGTGGTGATGGCACGATCATCAGCATAGATGAAGCTCTCTGTCCCTTCTGGCAATAGCTGGTCATTTGTGTAGATGTTGAACATGGATGGAGCAAGCACGCTCCCCTGAGGCAGGTCGCTCTTCTGCTTCTCTGGCCCTGGAACTCAACAAAAAAGCTCCTGTTCGGTAGCTGATTTCCTTGAGTGGTGATGGCATGATCATCAGAATAGATGAAACTCTCTGTCCCTTCTGGCAGTGGCTGGTCATTTGTGTAGATGTTGAACATGGATGGAGCAAGCACACTCCCCTGAGGTAGGCCGTTCTTCTGTGTCCGCTATCTGCTTCTCTGGCCATGGAACTCAACAAAAAAGCTCCTGTTTTGTAACAAGGTTTCCTATGAGGCGGGTGAGGTGGTCGTCCTTTGTGATACTATACATTTTTCTCAGGAGGAGGCAGTGGTGGTTCACAGTCTCATAGGCTGCTGGCAGGTCTATGAAGACAGCTCCTGTGATCTGCTGCCTTTCAAAGCCATCTTCTATGTGCTGAGTCAGGTTCTTTGAAGTAATACAAATTATGGGCAAAAAGACGACTTTAATATACAATTATCCAGACTAAGACATGTGATATAAAACCAAGGGCATGGAGACAGGTGTAAAGGAGAACCTCAAAGATCAGGGCAAAGTAAAAGTGGGTTATCTGTTGCCAAAGCTGAAGTGATGGAGGATAGCTTGGGTGGGAGGGGAACAGGTTTGGCCCCATGGATCATTCTGCAATCTCTTCTTTTAGACCTGCGAGCCAGCAGAGACTAAACGTCCACAGCCTCGGACCACAGTGAGTACTGGATTGGAAATATGTGTTACGTTAACCTGTCACTAGCTGTCCCCTGCCAGGCGTTGCTGTGGCCCAGTCTGGTGATCTGGAAAATAAAGTAATTAGAAAGTGTTGGTTTCTAATATATGTCATGTCTTTCTGCTTGTGGGTAAACAGTATTTCTTGCTGTTTCTTTGTCAGTGTTGAGTGTCGGGTTTGCCCACAGAAAAAATACACAACTTGTGAGTTTGGTAGCTGGTTAAATGTCCTTTAACCAGTATCTAGCCACTTGGAGTGCTTCCGGTGTTGCTGCAAGAAGGTCCTCCATGGTGCATCATGTGGCAGGGCTCAGGTTGCATTGCAGCAGGTGGTCAGTGGTTTGCTCTTCTCTGCACTCGCATGTTGAGGATTCTACTTTGTAGCCCCATCTCTTGAGGTTGGCTCTGCATCTCGTGGTGCCAGAGCGCAGTCTGTTCAACACCTTCCAAGTCGCCCAGTCTTCTGTGTGCCCAGGGGGGAGTCTCTCATTTGGTATCAGCCATTGGTTGAGGTTCTGGGTTTGAGCCTGCCACTTTTGGACTCTCGCTTGCTGAGGTGTTCCAGCGAGTGTCTCTGTAGATCTTAGAAAACTATGTCTAGATTTAAGTCGTTGACGTGCTGGCTGATACCCAAACAGGGGATGAGCTGGAGATGTCTCTGCCTTGGTCCTTTCACTATTGGTTGCTACTTCCCGGCGGATGTCAGGTGGTGCAATACCGGCTGAGCAGTGTAATTTCTCCAGTGGTGTGGGGCGCAGACACCCCGTGATAATGCAGCATGTCTCATTAAGAACCACATCCACTGTTTTAGTGTGGTGAGATGTGTTCCACACTGGGCGTGCATACTCAGCAGCAGAGTAGCACAGCACAAGGGCAGATGTCTTCACTGTGTCTGGTTGTGATCCCCAGGTTGTGCCAGTCAGCTTTCGTATGATATTGTTTCTAGCACCCACTTTTTGCTTGGTGTTCAGGCAGTGCTTCTTGTAGGTCAGAGCACGGTCCAGAGTGACTCCCAGGTATTTGGGTGCGCTGCAATGCTCCAGTGGGATTCATTCCTTCGCAGGTAATAATCCTCAGAGCTCGGGATGCTTCTCTGTTCTTGAGATGAAAAGCACATGTCTGTGTTTTGGATGGGTTGGGGATCAGCTGGTTTTCCTTGTAATAGGCAGTAAGAACACCTAGAGCTTCGGAGAGCTTCTGTTCAACCATCTCAAAGCTCCCTGCTTGAGCGGTGATGGCACGATCATCAGCATAGATGAAGCTCTCTGTCCCTTCTGGCAGTGGCTGGTCATTTGTGTCGATGTTGAACATGGATGGAGCCATAGCAACAGATTCTGACTGAAGTGATGGAGGGGAGGGTGTCATGGGACGGATGGAAAGGAGTTCAGCCCCATGGATCATTCTGTAATCTCTTCCTTTAGGCCTGGGAGCCAGCAGAGACTAACCATCTACAGCCTCGGACCCGTACCTGCACCTGAGTAAGTACTGGACTGGAAAGGTGTGTTGTATTTATATGGTTTGGTTGCCATGTGTCAGAATTCATTGTGTTGTGAGATAGAAATGGCGCACCATTTCTTGAAGAAAATACTGTTTGATGATCATGTGGTATATTGGGAGCACCTGGGCAATTAATGATTGTGAAAGTTATTATGCAATCAGCCAGTATCATTGCAAAGAAGTCACAACAGCCAGTGTGTAAAGGGGTTGCATCAACCAGTGTCCCTTACTGATAACCTATCAGGAGGAGGCTATACAAAGAGGAAGAAAGAATCCATCTTTCTCTCTCCTATGTGACTCAATGTGAATATCTGCCTATGTTGTATGTGACTATCTGATGGCTCTGATTGCTTGCAAGTACAAGGAAAGCTGGTCTGCATATACTGATTGTATATTTGAATATATTGTAACAGTGAAGATTAAAGCCTCCGGATATTTTGGATAAAAATCTGAGTTTACTAAACAGAGTGTAGATAAGGTCAGAAGATCCTAGTAACTACAACTCCCAAATGTCAGGGTCTATTTCCCCTAAACTCCATCTGAATTCACATTTGGGCATATGGAGTATTCGTGCCAAGTTTGATCCAGATTCATCCTTGTTTGAGTCTAGATGTAGGTGAACTACAACTCCCAAATTGAAAGTCAATGCCAACCAAACCCTTCTGGACAACTGTCCTAATATAACAAATAAGCTAAAAGGCTTATTTAACAGAATTCCCTATAGCACACTGGCTACAGACACATTCCCTGAATCTCCACCCAGAGACTCAGTCTACCCAGTAGCTCACCGGCTTACTGACTCACTTTCAAAAACAGCTGCCCCATGAAGAGGCAGTTGGCTCCGCCCCTGTTGCTATGGCAACCCAGCTAATGCCAAGCCACCATCCCCAACAAAACACAATCCTCCATACTTACCATCCATAAACCACTGTTCAAATTACACATAACTAGAGGAATAAAATTTACACATCGTCACAGTCACTCCTTGTGTTGTGAGACGTTTTGTTGCCAAATTTGGTGTGATTTCGTTCATTGGTTCTTTTGTTTTTATGGTACTCATTATGCACAGAGCATGCATATATATTAGGGCTGGGCGGTTTCGTTTCGTTAATTCGTAATTTGTTAATTTTTTCAATTACAAAACGATAACGAACCATTCTGGAGCAATTTTTTTAAAAAACGAATTTTTAAACACGTTTTGTAAATGCTTCGTATTTCGTTATTGTATTCGTTTCGTTATTGTTCTGAGGTCGTTTCGTTATTATTTCTGCATGTCTGGGGCAAGTTTTTTGTTTAATTAGTGAAAAAAAATTATAATATCACACCAACAGTCAACAACAGAGGGAGAGGGAAGCTTCAGAAGTTTTTGGAGGTTTTTTTAGCGTATTTCACGGTCGCGTCCGCCATTAACGAATCAATTTGTTATTGTTTCGGAAATCGATTCGTTAATGTTTTGTAATTTTTTTCACATTTACGAAATTTCGTAAATATCGAACTTTTTAAAAGGAAAATTTTGTAATTATTTTAAATATCGAAACGCAAAACCCCCCAAAAAACGAATCGATTTTAGAAACAAATTTTTGCGTTGTTACCCAGGCCTATATATATATATATATAGATTGTTATGTTGTTTATTTTACTGCAATTTGTATCTCATTGTATTGTAATTTGTTGTTTGGGCTGACCCCATGTAAGCCGCTCCAAGTCCCCATTACGGGAGATGGTGGCGGGGTATAAATAAAGATTATTATTATTATTATTATTATTATTATTATTATTATTATTATCTCAAGTGATGGCTGATGAGAATGAGAATATTCTCTGCTTGGCTGAACTCTGGACGTTGGAGCACCGCATGGGAGTGAATGTGTCTGTGCAGAGTGTCCGAGATAGATTTGCTTTAGGGTTGCCATACATACAGTAACTACATTATAGTTTTTACTATATTTAAGAATTAAATCAGAGGCTGTTGTTTTTCCAGGTAAAATCAGCCCAGGTGTCCGACCTGCATCTCACCAGGAATCCACCTGGACCCCATGGACTTTCTTCCCGATATCCTAAGAAGACGCAAAAGAAGAAGAAGCGCTCCATTTTCCAGGATGACCTCCCAACCATCTTGACCATCCTTTGCACCCATCCAGACCCCTTGTTTCAAGGGGTGAAAGACAAACCCATCATATATTCACAGATGGAATAAAAATCTCCAGTGTCCACCGCTTTGGGCTCTGCAGTGCTCCTTCCACCAGGATCTTTGGATGAATTTAGGATTGCGTATACCTACACTGGGGAATGAAAGCAGTTTGACGTCACTTGAATTGTCCTCTCTGTAGTCATGCAAGACCTTTCACCTTCTCTACCAAAGAGTGCACCACTGCATATCCCAGGATTGCATAGCATTGAGCCAGGGCAGTTCAAGTGGGATCAAACCACATTAGGTTCTTGTGGGGTTTTTCGGGCTATAGGGCCATGTTCTAGAGGCATTTCTCCTGACGTTTCGCCTGCATCTATGGCAAGCATCCTCAGAGGTAGTGAGGTCTGTTGGAATTAGGACAATGGGTTTATATATCTGTGGAATGGCTGGGGTGGGGCAAGGAGCTCTTCTCTGCTGGAGCTAGGTGTGAATGTTTCAGCTGACCACCTTCATTAGCATTTGAAGGCCTGGCTGAGCCTGGGAAAATCCCCTGTTGAGAGGTGTTAAGATGTGCCTGGTTGTTTCCTCTCTGCTGTTTTGCTGTTATAATTTTAGAGTTTTTTAATACTGGTAGCCAGATTTTGTTCATTTTCATAGTTTCCTCCTTTCTGCTGAAATTGTCCACATGCTTGTGGATTTCAATGGCTTCTCTGTGTAGTCTGACATGGTGGTTGTTGGTGTGGTCCAGCATTTCTGTGTTCTCAAATAATATGCTGTGTCCAGGCTGGTTCCTCAGGTGCTCTGCTATGGCTGACTTCTCTGGTTGAAGTAGTCTGCAGTGCTTTTCATGTTCCTTGATGCGTGCCTGGGCAATGCTGCATTTGGGGATCCCTATGTAGACTTCTTGTCCACAGCTGCATGGTATACAATGGTAGACTCCTGCAGAAGTGAGAGGATCCCTCTTGTCCTTTGCTGAACTAAGCATTTGTTGGATTTTCTTGGTGGGTTTGTAGATTGTTTGTATGTTGTGTTTCCTCATCATGTTCCCTTTGTGGTCAGTGGTTCCCTTGATGTCTGGCAGGAACACTTTTCCTCTGGGTGGATCTTGGTCTTGAGTCTCGTGGCTTGTTCTTGGTTTTGCCGCTCTTCTGATGTCTGAGGTGGAGTCTCCATTGGCCTGGAGAGCCCAGTTGAATCTGCGAACCCCACCTCCTCCAAGATGAACTGAACCACCTCAACTGGGCTCTCCAGGCCAATGGATACTCCACCTCAGACATCAGAAGAGCTGCAAGACAACCGAGAACAAGCCACGAGAGTCAAGACAGAGACCCACCCAGGCACATCTTAACACCTCTCAACAGGGGATTTTCCCAGGTTCAGCCAGGCCTTCAAATGCTAATGAAGGTGATCAGTTGAAACATTCACACCTAGCTCCAGCAGGGAAGAGCTCCTTGCCCCACCCCAGTGATTCCACAGATATATAAACCCATTGTCCTAATTCCAACAGACCTCACTACCTCTGAGGATGCTTGCCATAGATGCAGGCGAAACGTCAGGAGAAATGCCTCTAGAACATGGCCCTATAGCCCGAAAAAACCCACAAGAACCTAGTGATTCCAGCCATGAAAGCCTTTGACAATACAAACCGCATTAGTTCTACAATGTAGATGCATCCCATTGGTGGATCTGTGGCATAGGTAGCAGAGAATCCACTCTTGGTTTCCCCACGAATCGTTGAGGTTCTCCCCTGCATTGCATCCCTTGCAACCTTATGGCATCTGCCTCCATTCCCATCTATATATATATAAATGCTCTGTGCATAACGAGCACCTTAAAAACAAAAGAACCAATGAACGAAATCACACCAAATTTGGGAACAAAACGTCTCACAACACACAGAGTGACCATCACTCAAAAATTTATGATTTTGTCACTTGGGAGTTGTAGTTACTGGGATGTATACTTCACCTACAATCAAAGAGCATTCTGAACTCCACTAACGATGGAATTGAACCAAACTTGGCACACAGGACTTTGCTGACCAACAGAAAACCCTAGAAGGGTTTGGTGGGCATTGACCTTGAGTTTTGGATTTGAAGTTCACCTACATCTAGAGAGCACTGTGGACTCAAACAATTCCCCCCCCCCCCCAACCCCAGGTTGAGAAATGCTGCCTAAAGGCCATCAAATCCAAGTCCCTTCACCAAGGCAAGAAAACATAATCAAAGCCCTCCTGACAAAGGGCCATCCAGCCATTCACACACACACACATATGTATATGACAGATGCAGTATCAAATTGTAATGTGGTTTTTTTTTGCTTTTAAGTCTCTTCTGCTGTGTTTTTAGTGTTTTAATGAGTGATGGTCACTTGTTGGCCTGAGAGGTGTCTTGTATCCAGATTTGGTGTCAATTCGCCCAGTGGTTTTTGAGTTATGTTAATCCCACAAACGAACATGACATTTTTATTTATATAGATTTAGTAAAGGTAAAGCTAGTCCCCTGACATTAAGTCCAGTCATGTCTGACTCTGGGGTGTGGTGCTCATCTCCATTTCTAAGCCGAAGAGCCAGCGTTGACCGCAGACACCTCCAAGGTCATGTGGCCAGCATGACTGCATGGAGCGCCATTATAGATTTACCGTCATGCTATTATGATATATTTGTCTTCATGCCTTTATATTACATGTGTCATCAGTCCTTTATACTATCTTTGTTTCCATGCTCTTATTTTACCTTTTAGGCGTGCGTTTTTTTTTCAGAAGTTGTCATAAGTCGGATGTTTTTCGGATGTTTTTGATGTACAACACGTATTTCGACATGCATGCGGGGTGTGACACACAAACTTTAGAATGTGAACCTTTTCCTTGGTTCAATTGTAAAGTTTCTATTTTTTCAGATGTGCCTGTGACGCAGCAAGAAATTCACAGGCCAACCAAGCCCTGCTGAGAGGCAAAGCCAAACGTGACCTCAGTCCAAAACATTTTCCAAAACCACCAAGTTTGGGGCCAAAGGTATTCTTTGCTTGTTGAGATTCCACATCAATATTACATTTTTGTAAATCACTACCGCATTCATTTCCAGAGGCGGCCCTAGGTAATTTTCAACGGTAAGCAAACAGTATTTTGGCACACACCCCCCCCCCCCCCCAACCAATCATTGATAGATATTTTCTGTTCGTTGTGGGAGTTCTGTGTGCCATATTTGGTTCAATTCCTTCCTTGGTGGAGTTCAGAATGCTCTTTGATTGTAGGTGAACTACACAGCCCAGTAACTACACTTGCCGCACTTGCTCCCTTGCCTGGCCCGCTTCGGGTCTGGAGGCGTGCCTGAAGACCCCGGCGTGTGCACCAAAAGTCACCTCTTCTCCTGACTTTCTCCTCAGCCATTGGGACCGAGAGAGAGAGAGAGAGAGAGAGAGGTGGAGATGCCCACCTTTCCTGAAGGAAGGCACAAAAACAAAGGAGGGAGCAGAGGTGGGAGATACCTCCAGTCGGAGGGGCTCTCTCTCTCTCTCTCTCTCTTGGTCCCAATGGCTGAAGAGAAAGTCAGGAGAAGAGGTGACTTTTGGTGTGCACACTGGGGTCTTCAGACACACCTCCGGACCCAAAGCGGGCCAGGCATGGTGGCTCTGCTCCTTGGACCACCCGCAGATTGGGGAGAGGAGAGGAGGCGGCTGGAGCGCCGGGGGATCGGGAAAGGGAGCCGGTCATGGGGAAGGGATCGAACGCGGAGAACAATTGAGCGCCGGCTCTGCTCGCGCACCCGGTGGCCGGGTGGAGCAGGAACAAGAGGGGCGAGGCGAGGCTCAAGGGCCCGGCCCCTTTGGGAAGAGGATCGCCCAGCAGCGAGGCAAGAAAGCCGAGGCTCCCCCCGGACTGCTAGGGCTGTTGTGAGCTGAGGGAGGGGGCGCTCCTCACGTGGCGGTCGAGGGGCATTTACAGAGGCGCCTCTGCACCCCTGGCAAAAAAAGTCTTCTGCGACCGCTTACTTTGCGTAATGGACGAGCCGCCCCTGGTTATATGGGAATGTTGCCCCGGTTGTGGTGGAGGTTCCTTCTTTGGAACCTTTGAAACAGAGGCTGGATGGCCATCTGTCAGGGGTGATTTGAATGCAATATTCCTGCTTCTTGGAGGAATGGGGTTGGACTGGATGGCCCAGGAGGTCTCTTCCAACTCTTTGATTCTATGATTCTATGATCACTTGAGTCTTCATGCCCTTGTTTTATCTTATTTTCATCTTCATGCCCTTATTTTATATCACACTAGCCGTCCCCTGCCACGTTGGCTTCCTTGACCATGGCCTGCTTTTCCAGGAGGATGGCCTTTGTACTTAGAGAATATGTTCAGCACCAGGGAGAACTCCAGGCCCACATCTATTGCAATGCTGGACCAAAACATGGGGCCCAGCAGCCAATTCTGCCCACATTCCGGCTCCAATCTGAGGAAAATATATCAAGTATGTTGCTCTTCTGGCAGGTCTGTCGCCAGGCTTTCCTTCTGGCTTGGATGTGGGCACAGGCCCACTCTTTCCTTAAAAATATGGAAAATTTGCACCAGACTTGGCCAGGGCTGGAGATCTAACGGCACCATCTCCAAACTTCTTCCCTCCTTTATTAGAGGAGCTAACTAAGGTTCTCCCTCCTTCCTGCTTTCCTTCCTTCCTTCCTTCCTTCCTTCCTTCCTTCCCTCTTTCCCTTCTTCTTCCCCTCCTTCCTTCCTTCCTTCCTTCTGGTCATCCTTCCTTCCATCCCTCTTTCCTCTTATGACTATGACCATGACTGGATTGACGATTTGGCTTAGGTAATTGTGATGATGATGTTCTATTGTACTGTATTGTACTATTTTAATATGTAATGACTTTGCACTTTGTTGTTCTTATATATGATTGTATTTTTATATATGCTGTAAACCAACCTGAGTCCCTCGTTGAGGTGAGAAGGCCGGTATAGAAAACTTCTAAATAAATAATTCCCTGTTTTCCCCTATTTCTCTCCTTCTCCCCTTCACTACTCTATTTTTCTCCTTCTTTCTTTCCTTCTTTCCTTCCTTCCTCCCTTCCTTCCTTCCCTCTTTTCCTTCTTCTTCCCTTCCTTCCTTCCTTCCTTCCTTCCTTCCTTCCTTCCTTCCGGTCATCCTTCCTTCCATCCCTCTTTCCCTGTTTTCCCCTATTTCTCTCCTTCTCCCCTTCACTACTCTATTTTTCTCCTTCTTTCTTTCCGTCTTTCCTTCCGTTCTTCTGTCCTTCCTTCCTTCCTTCCTTCCTTCCTTCCTTCCTTCCTTCCTTCCTTCCTTTCGTTCTTTCTTCCTTTTCTCTTTTCCACCTCTTCTCTCTTCTATCTTTTTTTCTTCATTCCTTCCTTCCCTTTCCCTTCCTCTTTCCTTCCCTCTCTCCCCTATTTTTTTCCTTCCTTCCTTCCTTCCTTCCTTCCTTCCTTCCTTCCTTTCTTCCTTCCTTCCTTTCCTCCCTATCCCTTCCTCTTTCCTTCCCCTCTCCCTACTTTTCTCCTTCCTTCCTTCCTTCCTTCCTTCCTTCCTTCCTTCCTTCCTTCCTTCCTTCCATCTTTCCCATCTCTTCTCTCTTTTATCTTTTCCTTCCTTCCTTCCTTCCTTCCTTCCTTCCTTCCTTCCTTCCATCTTTCCCATCTCTTCTATCTTTTCCTTCCTTCCTTCCTTCCTTCTTTCCCTTTCCCTTCCTTTTTCATTAGCACTCCCACCGACTTTTCTTCCTTCAGTTTTTCAATTCCTCCTTCCTTCTCTCCTTCCCATTGTCTTTCCTTTCCTCTCTCCCTTACATCTCTCCTTCCTTCTTTCAGTACCTAGAATCATAGAATCATAGAATCCTAGAATCCAAGAGTTGGAAGAGACCTCCTGGGCCATCATCCGGTCCAACCCCATTCTGCCAAGAAGCAGGAATATTGCATTCAAATCACCCCTGACAGATGGCCATCCAGCCTCTGTCTGAAAGCTTCCAAAGAAGGAGCCTCCACCACACTCCGGGGCAGAGAGTTACACTGCTGAATGGCTCTCACAGTCAGGAAGTTCTTCCTCGTGTTCAGATGGAATCTCCTCTCTTGTAGTTTGAAGCCATTGTTTCACGTCCTAGTCTCCAAGGAAGCAGAAAACAAGCTTGCTCCCTCCTCCTCCCCGTGGCTTCCTCTCACATATTTATACATGGCTATCATATCTCCTCTCAGCCTTCTCTTCTTCAGGCTAAACATGCCCAGCTCCTTAAGCCGCTCCTCATAGGGCTTGTTCTCCAGACCCTTGATCCTTTGAGTCGCCCTCTTCTGGACACATTCCAGCTTGTCAATATCTCTCTTGAATTGTGGTGCCCAGAATTGGACACAATATTCCAGGTAAAGTGGTCTAACCAAAGCAGAATAGAGCATGGGGAGCATGACTTCCCTAGATATAGACACTAGGCTCCTCTTGATGCAGGCCAAAATCCCATTGGCTTTTTTGCCACCACGTCACATTGTTGGCTCATGTTTAACTTGTTGTCCACAAGGACCCCAAGATCTTTTTCACACGTACTGCTCTTGAGCCACCTTCCTTCCTTCCCTCTTTCCCTGCCTTCTTCCTTCCCTCCTTCTCTCCTTTCTTTCTCTCCCTCCCTCTCCTCCTTCCCTCCTTTCCTCTTTCTTCCCTTCTCTCCTTCTTTCCCTGGATAGCTCCTATGAAGCTTGGACGCAAACCCAGAGTCAACCTCTCTGCCAATGGACACACTGGAGACATCCAGAACCACTTCCTCCCTCCGCCCCCCCCCCCCCCATCATGGCTGCAGCCCTGGCCCCATGGAGAGAACGCCCACCTCAGAGGAATCTTCCTTCCTCACAATGGCCGAGCCCTTTGCTTTGTGACATCTTCCTCTAAAGGCTTGTGAAGGGTGGTCGGCCATGAGTATGGGATGCTAAGCTGCCGAGGGCAAGGTGGGTTGGCCTGACCCAACAAGGGGCCCTTGCAGACATCAAGCCGGGCACAGAAGACCTTTCCCAGCATGCCCAAGGCTTGACCCATCACTCAAATGGTTAGGAAAAATGATGTGGGCACTGATCAGCGGCTGCGCAACATCTTGGCTGAGCCTCTTTCTAGCAGGTGAGAGACTGGGTTTCAATGGGGTGCATGGCAGGAATACATCTATCTATCTATCTATCTATCTATCTATCTATCTATCTATCTACCTGTCTACCTACCTGGGGAAAGATCCAAGGGTTATATTCTGGGGATGGGTCTCACAGACCTGCAAATCCTAGGATCATATAGCACTCGCAAGCCACGAAAGATGTGGACATCAGCATTGTGCATGTTCCGGAGTACCCAATGGTTGGAGAATCCATTACACTGATCCCAGAGATGACGATGTGTGTAGATAATGGGATATGAGTGCTAGAAAGATAATACTGAATGTTGGCTTCTCCAACCAGCCCAGGTCTTGAGTTCATGCTTCTTTGTGGCTCACTTGCAAGCCACGAAAGATGTGAACATCAGCATTGTGCGTGTTCCAGAGTACCCAACGGTCAGAGAATCCATTACACTGATCCCGGAGATGACGTTGTGTGTAGATAATGGGATATGACTGCTAGAAAGATAATACTGAATGTTGGCTTCTCCAACCAGCCCAGGTCTTGAGTTCATGCTTCTTTGTGGCTCACTCGCAAGCCACGAAAGATGTGAACATCAGCATTGTGCGTGTTCCAGAGTACCCAACGGTCAGAGAATCCATTACACTGATCCCGGAGATGACGTTGTGTGTAGATAATGGGATATGACTGCTAGAAAGAGAATACTGAATGTTGGCTTCTCCAACCAGCCCAGGTCTTGAGTTCATGCTTCTTTGTGGCTCACTCGCAAGCCACAAAAGATGTGAACATCAGCATTGTGCGTGTTCCGGAGTACCCAACGGTCAGAGAATCTGTTACATTGATCCCGGAGATGACGTTGTGTGTAGATAATGGGATATGACTGCTAGAAAGAGAATACTGAATGTTGGCTTCTCCAACCAGCCCAGGTCTTGAGTTCATGCTTCTTTGTGGCTCACTCGCAAGCCACAAAAGATGTGAACATCAGCATTGTGCGTGTTCCGGAGTACCCAACGGTCAGAGAATCTGTTACATTGATCCCGGAGATGACGTTGTGTGTAGATAATGGGATATGACTGCTAGAAAGAGAATACTGAATGTTGGCTTCTCCAACCAGCCCAGGTCTTGAGTTCATGCTTCTACATGGCTCACTCGCAAGCCACAAAAGATGTGAACATCAGCATTGTGCGTGTTCCGGAGTACCTAACAGTCGGAGAATCCGTTACACTGATCCCTGAGATGATGGTGTGTGTAGATAATGGGATATGACTGCTAGAAAGATAATACTGAATGTTGGCTTCTCCAACCAGCCCAGGTCTTGAGTTCATGCTTCTTTGTGGCTCACTCGCAAGCCACAAAAGATGTGAACATCAGCATTGTGCGTGTTCCGGAGTACCCAACAGTCGGAGAATCCGTTACACTGATCCCTGAGATGATGGTGTGTGTAGATAATGGGATATGACTGCTAGAAAGATAATACTGAATGTTGGCTTCTCCAACCAGCCCAGGTCTTGAGTTCATGCTTCTTTGTGGCTCACTTGCAAGCCACAAAAGATGTGAACATCAGCATTGTGCATGTTCCGGAGTACCCAACAATCGGAGAATCCATTACACTGATCCCGGAGATGACGGTGTGTGTAGATAATGGGATGTGACTGCTAGAAAGATAATACTGAATGTTGGCTTCTCCAACCAGCCCAGGTCTTGAGTTCATGCTTCTTTGTGGCTCACTCGCAAGCTGCAAAAGATGTGAACCTCAACATTGTGCGTGTTCCGGAGTACCCAACGGTCGGAGAATCTGTTACATTGATCCCGGAGATGACGGTGTGTGTAGATAATGGGATTTGAGTGTTAGAAAGAGAATACTGAATGTTGGCTTCTCCAACCAGCCCAGGTCTTGAGTTCATGCTTCTTTGTGGCTCACTTGCAAGCCACAAAAGATGTGAACATCAGCATTGTGCATGTTCTGGAGTACCCAACAATCGGAGAATCCATTACACTGATCCCGGAGATGACGGTGTGTGTAGATAATGGGATATGACTGCTAGAAAGATAATACTGAATGTTGGCTTCTCTAACCAGCCCAGGTCTTGAGTTCATGCTTCTTCATGGTTCACTCGCAAGCCACAAAAAATGTGAACATCAGCATTGTGCGTGTTCCGGAGTACCCAACGGTCGGAGAATCCGTTACACTGATCCCAGAGAGGACGGCCCGGGACGTAACCTCCTGCCTGTGGCTCAGGAGCTTGTCCAGCGTATACCTTCGGATTTTCTTGTATGAGATCAAGCCTGTCAATATGCCTATCACAAAGGGAGAGGGCTACGATGGGAGGCAGGTCCTCAAGAAGGACTGTTCCTTGCACATCAAAGACCTGTACATCGAGGACATGGCGCTCTACAAGATCATCAAGAACACCACTCGGGGGACTGAGACCGGAGAAACCTTCCTGCGAATCCTGCAAGGCACTAAAGGTTTGGGGTTTGGGGTTTGGGGGGTGTCTACATTGCCAAATAGAAGCACTTTTTCTTCTTTTGTATTGCTTTTTTCCCCACATGTACAGTAGTAGGACTGTGCAAAATTATTGTTAGTCCTAATAAGTCGTATCAAATGAGTTAAATTTGTGCTTACGAGGAGATATCAGATACGTGGGCATGGTGTGCACCAAAAAACTTAGGAATCCAAACTTACCCAATACTTTTTCATTTGAATTTTGTAAACTTCATAATAATAATAATAATAATAATAATAATAATAATAATAATGGGTTGTAGGTTTTTCAGGCTATATAGCCATGTTCTAGAAGCATTCTCTCCTAACGTTTTGCCTGCATCTATGGCCAGCATCCTCAGAAGTTGTGAGGTTGTTGTTGTTGTTTTTTGTCGTGACAGGAGTGAGAACAAGCCCTATGAGGAGTGGCTTAAGGAGCTGGGAATGTTTAGCCTGAAGAAGAGAAGGCTGAGAGGAAACATGATGAGAGCCATGTATAAATTTGTGAGAGGAAGCCACAGGGAGGAGGGAGCAGATCAAGGGTCTGGAAAACAAGCCCTATGAGGAGCGGCTTAAGGAGCTGGGCATGTTTAGCCTGAAGAAGAGAAGGCTGAGAGGAGATATGATGAGAGCCATGTATAAATTTGTGAGAGGAAGCCACAGGGAGGAGGGAGCAGATCAAGAGTCTGGAAAACAAGACCTATGAGGAGCGGCTTAAGGAGCTGGGCATGTTTAGCCTGAAGAAGAGAAGACTGAGAGGAGACATGATGAGAGCCATGTATAAATTTGTGAGAGGAAGCCACAGGGAGGAGGGAGCAGATCAAGAGTCTGGAAAACAAGCCCTATGAGGAGCGGCTTAAGGAGCTGGGCATGTTTAGCCTGAAGAAGTGAAGGCTGAGAGGAGACATGATGAGAGCCATGTATAAATTTGTGAGAGGAAGCCACAGGGAGGAGGGAGCAGATCAAGAGTCTGGAAAACAAGCCCTATGAGGAGCGGCTTAAGGAGCTGGGCATGTTTAACCTGAAGAAGAGAAGGCTGAGAGGAGATATGATAGCCATGTATAGTAAATATGTGAGAGGAAGCCACAGGGAGGAGGGAGCAAGCTTGTTTTCTGCTTCCTTGGAGACTAGGACGCAATGGAGCAATGGCTTCAAACTACAAGAGAGGAGATTCCACCTGAACATGAGGAAGAACTTCCCGACTGTGAGAGCTGTTCAGCAGTGAAACTCTCTGCCCTGGAGTGTGGTGAAGGCTTCTTCTTTGGCAGCTTTTAAACAGGGGCTGGATGGCCATCTGTCAGGGGTGATTTGAATGCAATATTCCTGCTTCTTGGCAGAATGGGGTTGGACTGGATGATGGCCCAGGAGGTCTCTTCTAACTCTTTGATTCTAGGATTCCTGGTGTGAGAGAATTGGCCGTCTGCAAGGACGTTGCCCAGGGGACATTGCCTGGATGATTTGATCTTTTTATCATCCTTGTGGGAGGCTTCTCTCATGTCCCCTTTGCATGAGGAGCTGGAGCTGATACAGGGAGCTCATCCGCCTCTCCTCGGATTCGAACCTGTGACCTGTCGGTCTTCAGTCCTGCCGGCACAGGGGTTTAACCCACTGCGCTACTGGGGGCTCCATTTGTGAGGTGACAACGGTCAATACAAAATAAAACAACAATATTATAACAATATATTTAAAATAATAAAATTCATTTTTTTCATCATGGGTGGGCCAGCTGGTGCAACAACAATTTAGACCAGGGGTCCTCAAGCTAAGGCCCGAGGGCTGGATATGGCCCTCCAAGGTCATATACCCGGCACTTGCTCAGGGTCAAACCAAGTCTGAAATTACTTGGAAGCACACAACAACAACAACAATCCTATCTCATCAGCCAAAAGCAGGAACATACTTCCATTGAAATACTCTATCTATCTATCTATCTATCTATCTCTCTCTATCTATCTATCTATCTATCTCTATCTATCTATCTATCTCTATCTATCTATCTATCTATCTATCTATCTATCTATCTATCTCTATCTATCTATCTCTATCTATCTATCTATCTATCTATCTATCTATCTCTATCTATCTATCTATCTCTATCTATCTATCTATCTATCTATCTATCTATCTATCTATCAAAATGCTCTGTGCATAATGAGTACCTTAAAAACAAAAGAACCAATGAACAAAATCACACCAAATTTGGAAACTAAACGTCTCACAACACAAGGAGTGACCATCACTCAAAAATTATGCTTTTATCATTCGAGAGTTGTAGTTGCTGGGATTTATAGTTCACCTATAATCAAATCATGAGGAGACCGCAAAGCCTAGAGAAGACAATTATGCTTGGGAAAGTGGAAGGCAAAAGGAAGAGGGGCCGACCAAGGGCAAGATGGATGGATGGCATCCTTGAAGTGACTGGACTGACCTTGAAGGAGCTGGGGGTGGTGACGGCCGACAGGGAGCTCTGGCGTGGACTGGTCCATGAGGTCACGAAGAGTCGGAGACGACTGAACGAATGAACAACATAATCAAAGAGCATTCTGAATTCCACCAGTGATGGAATTGAACCAAACTTGCCACACAGGACTCCCACGACCACCAGAAAATACTGGAAGGGTTTGGTGGGCATTGACCTTGAGTTTGGGAGTTGTAGTTCACCTACATCCAGAGAGTACTGTGGACTCAAACAATGATGGATCAGGACCAAACTTGGCACAAATACTCAGTATTCCCAAATATGAACACAGATGGAGTTTGGGGAAAATAGACCTTGACATTTGGGAGTTGTATTTACTGAGATTTATAGTTCACCTATAATCAAAGAACATTCTGAACTCCACCAACGATAGAATTGAACCAAACTTTCCACACAGGACTCCCATGACTAACATAAAATACTGGAAGGGTTTGGTGGGCATTGACCTTGAGTTTTGGAGTTGTAGTTCACCTACCTCCAGAGAGCACTGTGGAGTCAAACAATGATGGAACTGGACCAAACTTGGCACAAATACTCAGTATGCCCAAATATAAACACAGATGGAGTTTGGGGGAAATAGACCTTGGCATTTGGGAGTTGTAGTTACTGGGATTTATAGTTCACCTATAATCAAAGAGCATTCTGAATTACACCAGTGATGGAATTGAACCAAACTTGCCACACAGGACTCCCACGACCAATAGAAAATACTGGGTTTGGTGGGTATTGACCTTGAGTTTGGGAGTTGTAGTTCACCTACATCTAGAGAGCACTGTGGACTCAAACAATGATGGAACTGGACCAAACTTGGCACAAATACTCAGTATGCCCAAATATAAACACAGATGGAGTTTGGGGGAAATAGACCTTGGCATTTGGGAGTTGTAGTTACTGAGATTTATAGTTCACCTACAATCAAAGACCATTCTGAATGAACCCCACGAATGACAGAATGGGGGCAAACTTCCCACACAGAACCCCCATGACCAAGAGAAAATACTTAAGGCCATCCAGTCCAACTCCCTTCACCAGGCCAAGAAAACGTAATCAAAGCCCTCCTGACAGAGAGCCATCCAGCCATAGATATAGATAGATATATATGAGTCACACACACACAGATAAAGTATTATAGATTTGAAAGGGACTCCTAAAGATGGACAATGATATCTTGCATGTTCCAGAGCAGGCAAACCAGACAATCTCTATGTCAACACTGTCAAAGAAACATCAAGAAATACTGTTGACCCACAAGCATCAAGACATTACATATATTAGAAACCAGTACTTTCTAATGAATTTATTTTCCATATCACCAGACTGGGCCACAGCAACGCCTGGCAGGGGACGGCTAGTAAGTTTATATTTGTTTAAATTGTTCTTCCCAGCAAATCCCAGCAACTACAACTCCCAAATGATAAAATCAATCCTTCCCCAACCCCACCAGTATTCAAATTTGGGCATATCGCAAGGTCAATGCCCACCAAACCCTTCCAATATTTTCTGTTGGTCATGGGAGAACTGTGTTTCAAGTTTGGTTCAGTTCCATCGTTGGTGGAGTTCAGAATGCTCTTTGATTATAGATGAACTATAAATCCCAGCAACTACAACTCCCAAATGTCAAGGTCTATTTTCTCCAAACTCTACCCATATTCACATTTGGGCATATTGAGTATTCATGCCAAGTTTGGCCCAAATCCATCATTGTTGGAGTCCACAGTGCTCTCTGGATGTCGGTGAACTACAACTCCAAATCGCAAGGTCAATGCTCACCAAACCCTTCCAGTATTTTCTGTTGGTCATGGGAGTTCTGTGTGCCAAGTTTGGTTCAATTCCATCATTGGTGGAGTTCAGAATGCTCTTTGAGTGTAGATGACCTATAAATCCCAGCAACTACAACTTCCAATTGTCAAGGTCTATTTTCTCCAAACTCTACCCGTATTCACATTTGGGCATATTGAGTATTCATGCCAAGTTTGGTCCAGATTCAGCTTTATTTGAGTGCACAGTGCTCTCTAGATGGAGGTGAACTACAACTCCCAAACTCAAAGTCAATGCCCACCAAACCTTTCCAGTATTTTATGTTGGTCATGGGAGTTCTGTGTGCCAAGTTTGGTTCAATTCTATTGTTGGTGGAGTTCAGAATGCTCTTTGATTATAGGCATATTGGGTGTTTGTGCCAGTGAATGAAAATACATGCTGCCTATCAGAGATTTACATTGCGATTCCTAACAGGAGCAAAATCACAGTTGTGAAGTAGCAACAAAAATAATGTTATGGTTGGGGTTCAACACAACAGCAAAAACTGAATTAAGGGGTCACGGCATTAGGAAGGTCGAGAAACACTAGTCTAAGTGAAGTTCAACCAAGCAGTGTAACCCCTTCTGGATCACAGATCTCTGTGTCCTACATCCAGAAAGAGGATGATAGGAACTACCTCTGAGGATGCTTGCCACAGATGCAGGCGAAACATCAGGAGAAAATGCCTCTAGAACATGGCCATATAGCCCAGAAAACCTACAACAACCCAATGATGGGAACGTTCCTGAGACTTATGGCTGCAAGACATCCCAGATGGGTAGCGGAAGCAGAGCTCTTGAGTAAAGATATAGGGGTGGATAACATGTCCCATCATCCTATATCAGTCCTAATGGTGTTTCCTTGTGTTTCCAGTGGTCACTATTTCTCCACTTCCGCACGATCTAGAGCCGAAGGTCATCACCTTGGGCAGCATTGTTGGCATCATCATCGGTTGCATGATCGGGTCTCTCTTAATCATAGGCGTGGTTACGTACCAGATGACGAAGAAACCGGAAAGGTAATCTTAATTGACTCCCTTGGTCTTTATTTCCAATGGATCCATCATCTTTGTGGGCAGGAACCCAAGAGGGAAAAGCAAACCATTGCCCTAAAACACGGTAGCAACATGAACCAATACAATGTATTGTCGGAGGCTTTCACAGCCGGAATCACTGGGTTGTTGTAGGTTTTTTCGGGCTATGTGGCCATGGTCTAGAGGCATTCTCTCCTGACATTTCGCCTGCATCTATGGCAAGCATCCTCAGAGGTAGTGAGGTCTGTTTGAACTAGGAAAAAGGGTTTATATATCTGTGGAACGACCAGGGTGGGCAAAGGACTCTTGCCTGCTGGAGCTAGGTGTGAATGTTTCAACTGACCACCTTGATTAGCATTGGATGGCCTGACAGTGCCTGGAGCAATCTTTTGTTAAAAGGTGATTAGATCTGGCTACCAGTATTCAAAAACTCTAAAATTACAACAGCACAACAACAGAGAGGACACAAACAAGGACATCTAATCACCTCTCAACAAAAGATTGCTCCAGGCAACATCAGGCCATCCAATGCTAATCAAGGTGGTCAGTTTAAACATTCCCACCTAGCTCCAGCAGACAAGAGACCTTTGTCCCACCCTGGTCATTCCACAGATATATAAACCCTTTTTCCTAGTTCCAACAGACCTCACTACCTCTGAGGTCTGTTTTGTCAAGGAACTGCCCATGCCATGCTTTGTTGTGCCAGTTGTGCACAGTAGCTTTATAAACAAGCACCTTGGTCTCCCTACAAGTGTCCTGGTCCTCAAACACTCTCTGCTTCATTCGGAAGAATGCTGCACTCGCAGAGCTCAGGCGGTGTTGTATTTCGGTGTCAGTATTGACGTCTGTAGACAGTCCACGTTTCACAGGCATATAACAGGGTTCAGAGGAGAATAGCATTATAAACAAGCACCTTGGTCTCCCTACAAGTGTCCTGGTCCTCAAACACTCTCTGCTTCATTCGGAAGAATGCTGCACTCGCAGAGCTCCGGCGGTGTTGTATTTCGGTGTCAGTATTGACGTCTGTAGACAGTCCACGTTTCACAGGCATATAACAGGGTTGGGAGAAGAATAGCATTATAAACAAGCACCTTGGTCTCCCTACAAGTGTCCTGGTCCTCAAACACTCTCTGCTTCATTCGGAAGAATGCTGCACTCGCAGAGCTCAGGCGGTGTTGTATTTCGGTGTCAGTATTGACGTCTGTAGACAGTCCACGTTTCACAGGCATATAACAGGGTTGGGAGGAGAATAGCATTATAAACAAGCACCTTGGTCTCCCTACAAGTGTCCTGGTCCTCAAACACTCCCTGCTTCATTCGGAAGAATGCTGCACTCGCAGAGCTCAGGCGGTGTTGTATTTCGGTGTCAGTATTGACGTCTGTAGACAGTCCACGTTTCACAGGCATATAACAGGGTTGGGAGGAGAATAGCATTACAAACAAGCACCTTGGTCTCCCTACAAGTGTCCTGGTCCTCAAACACTCTCTGCTTCATTCGGAAGAATGCTGCACTCCCAGAGCTCAGGCGGTGTTGTATTTCGGTGTCAGTATTGACGTCTGTAGACAGTCCACGTTTCACAGGCATATAACAGGGTTCAGAGGAGAATAGCATTATAAACAAGCACCTTGGTCTCCCTACAAGTGTCCTGGTCCTCAAACACTCTCTGCTTCATTCGGAAGAATGCTGCACTCGCAGAGCTCCGGCGGTGTTGTATTTCGGTGTCAGTATTGACGTCTGTAGACAGTCCACGTTTCACAGGCATATAACAGGGTTGGGAGAAGAATAGCATTATAAACAAGCACCTTGGTCTCCCTACAAGTGTCCTGGTCCTCAAACACTCTCTGCTTCATTCGGAAGAATGCTGCACTCCCAGAGCTCAGGCGGTGTTGTATTTCGGTGTCAGTATTGACGTCTGTAGACAGTCCACATTTCACAGGCATATAACAGGGTTGGGAGGAGAATAGCATTATAAACAAGCACCTTGGTCTCCCTACAAGTATCCTGGTCCTCAAACACTCTCTCATTCGGAAGAATGCTGCACTCCCAGAGCTCAGGCGGTGTTGTATTTCGGTGTCAGTATTGACGTCTGTAGACAGTCCACGTTTCACAGGCATATAACAGGGTTGGGAGGAGAATAGCATTATAAACAAGCACCTTGGTCTCCCTACAAGTATCCTGGTCCTCAAACACTCTCTCATTCGGAAGAATGCTGCACTCCCAGAGCTCAGGCGGTGTTGTATTTCGGTGTCAGTATTGACGTCTGTAGACAGTCCATGTTTCACAGGCATATAACAGGGTTGGGAGGAGAATAGCATTATAAACAAGCACCTTGGTCTCCCTACAAGTATCCTGGTCCTCAAACACTCTCTCATTCGGAAGAATGCTGCACTCGCAGAGCTCAGGCGGTGTTGTATTTCGGTGTCAGTATTGACGTCTGTAGACAGTCCACGTTTCACAGGCATATAACAGGGTTGGGAGGAGAATAGCATTATAAACAAGCACCTTGGTCTCCCTACAAGTATCCTGGTCCTCAAACACTCTCTGCTTCATTTGGAAGAATGCTGCACTCCCAGAGCTCAGGCGGTGTTGTATTTCGGTGTCAGTATTGACGTCTGTAGACAGTCCACATTTCACAGGCATATAACAGGGTTGGGAGGAGAATAGAATTATAAACAAGCACCTTGGTCTCCCTACAAGTGTCCTGGTCCTCAAACACTCTCTGCTTCATTCGGAAGAATGCTGCACTCGCAGAGCTCCGGCGGTGTTGTATTCGGTGTCGATGTTGACTTTGGTGGAGAGGTGGCTGCCAAGGGAGCGAATATGGTCCACGTTTCCTAATGTTACACCATTAAGCTGTATCTCTGGCATTGGAGAGGGATTGGCTGGTGACTGTTGGAAGAGGACTTTGGTTTTCTCAATGTTCAATGACAGGCCAAGCTTCTCGTATGCTTCTGTGAAGGTATTTAGTGTGGCTTGTAGGTCTTCTTCTGAATGTGCACAGACGACATTGTCATCAGCATACTGGAGTTCTATAACAGATGTTGTTGTAACCTTGGTTTTGGCTTTCAGTCTGCTGAGGCTGAATAGCTTGCCATCTGTCTGAGAGATGATTTCCACTCCAGTGGGAAGCTTCCCATCAACAAGGTGAAGTATCATAGTGATGAAGATGGAGAATAAAGTTGGGGCAATAACACATCATCCCTGTTTGACACCTGAAACAAAACATTAACCATTAGTTGCCTAATAAATACCATTACAAAATGCAGACCCAGGCAATACTGGGTACCTCTGATGGTATCTATATGCAACACACACACCTACTTTTAGTTTGGTTAAATCAAGTTTTCTTTCTGGAAGGTGGACTCATCTCTTAATTCTCTTCTTTCTTTCCTTGGGAATAGCTTGGTTCCTGGAGAAAGAGGAATCCTCCATTCAGCATCCAAGTAAGTGCCAAGCCAGTTGGTGGCAATAGGAGTGTGGGTATTGGCCTTAGAGAAAACTAGACTTCCCTTTGGGATACTGGGATCACCGGGGAGAAATGAGAGAGGGAATCTGACTTGGCCACGGTAGTACACGCTCTGGTCACATCCCGCCTTGACTACTGCAACGCTCTCTACGTGGGGCTGCCGTTGAAGACGGTCCGGAAGCTCCAGCTAGTCCAGCGCGCGGCAGCCGTGTTACTAACAGGAGCGGGACGCAGGGAGTACACAACCCTCTTGTTGTTCCAGCTCCATTGGCTGCCAATTTGCTACCGGGACCAATTCAAGGTGCTGGTGCTGGCCTACAAAGCCCTAAACGGTTCCGGCCCAAAATACCTGTCTGACCGCATCTCGGCCTACGAGCCCACGAGGACTTTGAGATCGTCTGGGGAGGCCCTTCTCTCGATCCCGATGGAGAACAAGCCCTATGAGGAGCGGCTTAGGGAACTGGGCATGTTTAGCCTGAAGAAGAGAAGGCTGAGAGGAGATGTGATAGCCATGTATAAATATGTGAGAGGAAGCCACAGGGAGGAGGGAGCAAGCTTGTTTTCTGCTTCCTTGGAGACTAGGACGCGGAACAATGGCTTCAAACTACAAGAGAGGAGATTCCATCTGAACATGAGGAAGAACTTCCTGACTGTGAGAGCCGTTCAACAGTGGAACTCTCTGCCCCGGAATGTGGTGGAGGCTCCTTCTTTGGAAGCCTTTAAACAGAGGCTGGATGGCCATTTGTCAGGGGTGATTTGAATGCAATATTCCTGCTTCTTGGCAGGGGGTTGGACTGGATGGCCCATGAGGTCTCTTCCAACTCTTTGATTCTATGATTCTATGATTCTATGATCCCGCCTGCCTCACAGGCACGCCTGGCAGGGACGAGAGATAGGGCCTTCTCAGTGGTGGCCCCCCGGCTGTGGAACACCCTCCCTGTAGACATCAGACAGGCGCCCTCCCTTATGACATTTCGCAAGAGTCTAAAGACGTGGTTGTTTGAGAAGGCGTTTGATTAGTGCTACAACAATTGGCAATGATGATTGGAACGGAATATGGAAAACGAGATTGGATTGTGATTCTATGATGAGACGTCGCGAATGATTCAGTGTAATCTGTATTATTGAGAGTGTTGTTATTATTGTCGTTTGTGCTATTGCCTTTATTGTAAATTGTTGTTTTTTTTTTTTGATATGTTGTACACCGCCGTGAGTCGCCCTAGGGCTGAGAACGGCGGTCTACAAGTACCGTAAATAAATAAATAAATGTCAGAGATTACAAGATCCTGCTTTTGCATATTTAGACATAAATTGAAGACAGATTAAGCAGCATGAAGATGGAAGCAATATAAGACACGAAGATAGGAGAGTGTCATGAATGACTCTTCAATGACTTTGTGGCATAGGTTCTTTTTATTGCAATTTCCAGTGTGAGAGGGTAGATCAGATGACAGAAAAACATTTAGACAAAGAATGACGTTGGACATGCAGACATACAGATTCTATGCAACTACATTGGATTCACAATTTACAAACAAAGGGGAATTACATTCTCACTCAACATTCACACACATGTACATGTATTCATCTACATTCATCCAAATATTACCACATCCTTTTTTCCCTCATTGGAGATGCACCTTATAAAGACTGTCTTATGGCTATTGATCAATCCTGCATCGCTGCCACCAATTATAATGGACAGCTTTAGATATTAGGCCTGGGCGGTTTCGTTTCGTTAATTCGTAATTCGTTAATAATTCGTTAATTTTTCCAATTACAAAACGATAACGAACCATTCTGGAGCAATTATTAAAAAAAACGAATTTTCAAAAACGTTTTGTAAATGCTTCGTATTTCGTTATTGTATTTGTTTCGTTATTGTTCTGAGGTCGTTTCGTTATTATTTCCGCATGTCTGGGCCAGTTTTATGGTTTAATTAGTGAAAAAAAATTATAATATCACACCAACAGTCAAGAACAGAGGGAGAGGGAAGCTTCAAAAGGTTTTGGAGGTTTTTTAGCGTATTTCGCGGTCGCGTCCGCCATTAACGAATCGAAACTTCCTGACTGTGAGAGCCGTTCAGCAGTGGAACTCTCTGCCCCGGAGTGTGGTGGAGGCTCCTTCTTTGGAAGCTTTTAAGCAGAGGCTGGATGGCCATCAGTCAGGGGTGCTTTGAATGCAATATTCCTGCTTCTTGGCAGAATGGGGTTGGACTGGATGGCCCAGGAGGTCTCTTCCAACTCTTTGATTCTATGATTCTATGATTCTATGATTCGTTATTGTTTCGGAAATCGATTCGTTAATTTTTTACCATTTACAAAATTTCGTAAATATCGAACTTTTTAAAAGGAAAATTTTGTAATTATTTTAAATATTGAAACAAAAAAAAAACCCAAATACAAATCGATTTTAGAAACAAATTTTTGCGTTGTTACCCAGGCCTATTAGATATGGCACCAACAATATAACTGGACAGGGGGGCAAACAGATCCCACCAACTGTCCCTCCAATATAAAGAATTTACACCACTTTGGTACCAATAGAACGTTTGAGGGGATTATAGAATCCTAGAATCAAAGAGTTGGAAGAGACCTCATGGGCCATCCAGTCCAACCCCATTCTGCCAAGAAGCAGGAATATTGCATTCAAATCACCCCTGACAGATGGCCAGCCAGCCTCTGCTTAAAAGCTTCCAAAGAAGGAGCCTCCACCACACTCCAGGGCAGAGAGTTCCACTGCTGAACGGCTCTCACAGTCAGGAAGTTCTTCCTAATGTTCAGATGGAATCTCCTCTCTTGTAGTTTGAAGCCATTGTTCCGCGTCCTAGTCTCCAGGGAAGCAGAAAACAAGCTTGCTCCCTCCTCCCTGTGGCTCCCTCTCACATATTTATACATGGCTCTCATCATATCTCCTCTCAGCCTTCTCTTCTTCAGGCTAAACATGCCCAGTTCCCTAAGCCGCTCCTCATAGGGCTTGTTCTCCAGACCCTTGATCATTTTAGTCGCCCTCCTCTGGACACATTCCAGCTTGTCAATATCTCTCTTGAATTGTGGTGCCCAGAATTGTCTCACTAATTAACATCTGCTGCCACCATAAACAATTATACAGGAACACTCTAGCTGGTTTTGAAAATATTAAAAATGTTTTTAGAACACCAAGTATTGTGTTTTCTTATTTTCTTCTTTAAAGGGAAGCCGGTGAGGTTGAAAAGGAAAAGGGACTAAATCCACAAATGTATACTTGACTCAGGCTTTTAAGTTTCAAAATAATCAAGGAAAGTTTATTTAATATAGTACAGAAAGAAAGTGTAAATGCTGTTTAATAAGCTTGGCTGTTACAGATAAAATGTTCTGGTTCTTGAAAGCGTAACGGTTGCATGAGAATGGTTCTTTCTTTGATACAAATATAAAGATTTACTTCTCTTTAAACACAAGTACTCTTGACAGGATCTGAAATCTCTTGCCAAGATACAACTGTAGCCTAGCTACCCACAAAACCCAGCTATTTTTTCCCTAGAATCATAGAATCATAGAATCATAGAATCAAAGAGTTGGAAGAGACCCCATGGGCCATCCAGTCCAACCCCATTCTGCCAAGAAGCAGGAATATTGCATTCAAATCACCCCTGACAGATGGACATCCAGCCTCTGCTTAAAAGCTTCCAAAGAAGGAGCCTCCACCACACTCCGGGGCAGAGAGTTCCACTGCTGAACGGCTCTCACAGTCAGGAAGTTCTTCCTAATGTTCAGATGGAATCTCCTCTCTTGTAGTTTGAAGCCACTGTTCCCTTGCGTCCTAGTCTCCAGGGAAGCAGAAAACAAGCTTGCTCCCTCCTCCTCCCTGTGGCTTCCTCTCACATATTTGTACATGGCTATCATATCTCCTCTCAGTCTTCTCTTCTTCAGGCTAAACATGCCCAGCTCCTTTAGCCGCTCCTCATAGGGCTTGTTCTCCAGACCCTTGATCATTTTAGTCGCCCTCCTCTGGACACATTCCAGCTTGTCAATATCTCTCTTGAATTGTGGTGCCCAGAATTGGACACAATATTCCAGGTGTGGTCTAACCAAAGCAGAATAGAGGGGTAGCATTACTTCCTTAGATCTAGACACTATGCTCCTATTGATGCAGGCCAAAATCCCATTGGCTTTTTTTGCCGCCACGTCACATTCCTGGCTCATGTTTAACTTGCTGTCCACGAGGACTCCAAGATCTTTTTCACACGTACTGCTCTCGAGCCAGGCCTCATCGTCCCCCATTCTGTATCTTTGCATTTCATTTTTTCTGCCAAAGTGGAGTATCTTGCATTTGTCCCTGTTGAACTTCATTTTGTGAGTTTTGGCCCATCATCTCTCTAATCTGTCAAGATCGTTTTGAATTCTGCTCCTGTCCTCTGGAGTATTGGCTATCCCTCCCAATTTGGTGTCGTCTGCAAACTTGATGATCATGCCTTCTAGCCCTTCATGTAAGTCATTAATGAAGATGTTGAACAGGACCGGGCCCAGGACGGAACCTAAATAGCTGTACCCAGTTTGCTACAGCTTACTTCGCTGGCAAACTTCAGGCAAACTGCCCATTCTTAACACGAACTCCTAAAAAGCTTCTGTAATCCTGCTCTAAACTCTAACATCAACAGACTGCCTGAAAAAGCCTCTTTCTTTCCCTCCAAACAGTCTAACTCCGCCCCCCTTTAATAAACCAATCCTGGCTGTTCTAAGGCTGGCTCAGGCCTAGGCCACTCCCCCTCTCTGAAATGGAGCTTTCCCTAAACTAAAATGGCTCCTGCTGCCCTCTGCCAGGTCTTCTAAAGGTAAGGGATCTTTACACACCTCTTAGGCCAGACCCTGCTTTCCTGCAGCCTGCCAGTGTATAGTTCCATAACGCCATAACTTCAAAACGCTGAAATGCCAAAACTTCTCCTTCCCTAAGCACAATGCCAAGGACCAGATCTCTGTTTTCTCTACAGCAGAACCTGACTCCCTGCACAAAATCCAAGACTCCAAAAGCGCACTTCTTCCTCTTCCCTTGAGAAAGAAGCCCCAAAGTGACCAGGCTGCTCCTGTGCAAATCTGCCACTCTCCATAGGTACACCATCTCTCTCCTCTCCATGGAACAGAGCATAGCGGGTGAATCAAGGGTCTGGAAAACAAGCCCTATGAGGAGCGGCTTAGGGAACTGGGCATGTTTAGCCTGAAGAAGAGAAGGCTGAGAGGAGATATGAGAGCCATGTATAAATATGTGAGAGGAAGCCACAGGGAGGAGGAGGGAGCAAGCTTGTTTTCTGCTTCCCTGGAGAGTAGGACGCAATGGAACAATGGCTTCAAACTACAAGAGAGGAGATTCCATCTGAACATGAGGAAGAACTTCCTGACTGTGAGAGCCGTTCAGCAGTGGAACTCTCTGCCCCGGAGTGTGGTGGAGGCTCCTTCTTTGGAAGCTTTTAAGCAGAGGCTGGATGGCCATCTGTCAGGGGTGATTTGAATGCAATATTCCTGCTTCTTGGCAGGAGGTTGGACTGGATGGCCCATGAGGTCTCTTCCAACTCTTTGATTCTATGATTCTATGATTCTATGAACCAGACTCCTCAGGTCTGCCACACTTTGAGCATTATTAGACTGAGTATTTTATAGGAATACTAGCTGTCCCCTGCCATGCGTTGCTGTGTCCCAGTCTGGTGATCTGAAAAATAAAGTAAAGAGAAAGTGTTGGTTTTTGGTATATATATATAATTTCTTTTGCTTGTGGGTAAACAGTATTTCTTGTTGTTTCTTTGTCAGTGTTGAAGTAGAGATTGTCTAGTTTGCCTTCTCTGGAACATGCAACATATCTATGATACTATATCTGTCGTGTGTGTGTGTGTGTGTGTGAATCATATATATCTATCTATATCTCTGGCTGGCTGGCTGGCTCTCTGTCAGGAGGACTTTGATTATGTTTTCTTGCCCTGATGAAGGGAGTTGGACTGAATGGCCTTAAGTATTTTCCGTTGGTCACGGGGGTTATGTGTGAGAAGTTTGCCCCCATTCTGTCGTTCGTGTGGTTCAGAATGCTCTTTGATTGTAGGTGAACTGTGAATCCCAGTGACTACAACTCCCAAATGTCAAGGTCTATTTCCCCCAAACTCCATCTGTGTTCATATTTGGGCGTATTGAGTGCTTGTGCCAAGTTTGGTCCAGATCCATCATTGTTTGAGTCCACAGTGCTCTCTGGATGTAGGTGAACTACAACGCCCAAACTCAAGGTCAATGCCCACCAAACCCTTCCAGTATTTTCTGTTGGTCAAGGGAGTTCTGTGTGCCAAGTTTGGTTCAATTCTATCGTTGGTGGAGTTCAGAATGCGTTTGATTGTAGGTGAACTTTAAATCCCATCAGCTGCAACTCCCAAATGACAAAATCATAATTTTTTGAGTGATGGTCACTCCTTGTGTTGTGAGACGTTTTGTTGCCAAATTTGGTGTGATTTCGTTCATTGATTCTTTTGTTTTTAAGGTACACATTATGCACAGAGCATTTTTATATAGATAGATTCTGCTGATGTCATCCCAAAGTTGCAAATGAATGATAGACGTCTTCCATTCTGGCTCCATCTCTGTTTCCTGGCCAGATGTTGATCTTCTTGATTGGTGTTGATCTTATGTTGACTTCGTTCCTAACATAAGGAATGTTGCAAACATTTCCTAAACGTGAAAGAACCATTGTTATAGTTCTTATCAATTCCCATTAGCAGGTTTTGATCACAGTTCCAGTATAGAATCATAGAATCATAGAATCAAAGAGTTGGAAGAGACCTCCTGGGCCATCTAGTCCAACCCCATTCTGCCAAGAAGCAGGAATATTGCATTCAAATCACCCCTGGCAGATGGCCATCCAGCCTCTGTTTAAAAGCTTCCAAAGAAGGAGCCTCCACCACACTCCGGGGCAGAGAGTTCCACTGCTGAACAGCTCTCACAGTCAGGAAGTTCTTCCTCATGTTCAGATGGAATCTCCTCTCTTGTGGTTTGAAGCCATTGTTCCATTGCGTCCTAGTCTCCAGGGAAGCAGAAAACAAGCTTGCTCCCACCTCCTCCCTGTGGCTTCCTCTCAGTAAGCAGGTAGTTAGTCATTGCAGGCCTTAATATTATACTGGTGTTTCCAAAATTATTAACTCCATTCATACATTCACCTTCCATTCTTCCATTCATTCCCACACATCATTATATCAAATCCACATTTCTCAAATCCGCAATAATACTTTTTGTGACAGATGGTGTTACTGGGGGACACCTGTTCTGCCCTACAACCATTGTCTTGTGGGGTTCAGCAGGGTTCAATACTGTCCCTCATGTTGTATTTGTCCTGAGAAAGGCAGGATACAAATACAGTAAGCAAACAAACAAACAAACAAACAAATTATGCATTTCTCTGTAATCTCTTCCTTTAGACCTGGGAGTCAGCAGAGGCTAAGCATCCACAACCTCGGACCTGTACCTGTTCCAGAGTGAGTACTGGACCGGAAGGACATGTTATGTTTATAGGTTCGATTGCCTGGGTTGTGAGATAGAAAGGGGACAGCATTTCTAATCATAGAAGAAAATACTGTTTGATGACCATGGGGGTATATTAATGACACCTGGATAATGAATGACTGTGAATGTCATGATGCAATACCTGGGGGGTGTGGTAATGGCTGAGACACCATGTCAGGTGTGTTGCAAAAGGGTTGCATTGGCCAATGTCATTGCAAAGGAGTCACATCAGCCAGTGTCATTGCAAAGGGGTTTCGTCAACCAGTATTTATTTATAGTGTCATCAGCAACCAGACATTTGTATTACATGTTTAACAAAAACAAACAAACAAACAGACAAAACACAGAATTTGCAAGCTTGGTATTCTATTAAATGTCCTTTGACCGGTATCTGACCACTTGGGGTGCCTCTGGTGTTGCCTCAAGAAGGTCTTCCATTGTGCATCATGTGGCAGGGCTCAGGGTGCATTGCAGCACGTGGTCAGTGGTTGGCTCTTCTCTCCACATTCGCATGTCACGGACTCCACTTTGTGGCCCCATTTCTTGAGGTTGACTCTGCATCTCGTGGTGCCAGAGCGCAGTCTGTTCAGCGCCTTCCCAGTTGCCCAGTCTTCTGTGTGCCCAGGGGGGAGAATCTCATTTGGTATCAGGTTCTGGGTTTGAGCCTGCCACTTTTGGACTCTCACTTGCTGAGGTGTTCCAGCGACTGTCGACTGCAGCGCCTTCCAAGTTGCCCAGTCTTCTGTGTGCCCAGAGGGGAGACTCTCCTTTGGTATCAGGTTCTGGATTTGAGCCTGCCACTTTTGGACTCACGCTTGCTGGGGTGTTCCAGCAAGTGTCTCTGTAGATCTTAGAAAACTATTTCTAGATTTAAGTCGTTGACGTACTGGCTGATACCCAAACAGGGGATGAGCTGGAGATGTCTCTGCCTTGGTCCTTTCAGGATTGGCTGCTACTTCCTGGCGGATGTCAGGTGGTGCGATATCGGCTAGACAGTGTAATTTCTCCAGTGGTGTAGGGGGCAGACACCCCGTGATAATGCGGCATGTCTCATTAAGAGCCACATCCACTGTTTTAGCGTGGTGAGATGTGTTCCACACTGGGCATGCGTACTCAGCAGCAGAGTAGCATAGCGCAAGGGCAGATGTCTTCACTGTGTCTGGTTGTGATCCCCAGGTTGTGCCAGTAAGCTTGACGCTTGTTGTTCTGGATGTCCCATAACTGAACCTCTGCATTACTTGTGCCAATTGCAAGGTAGTTTCCCTCTTTGATCCATGACACAGAGGAGATGTAGTCATCAGGGTGCTCCAATTGCAGTAGCTGGATTATTTCTCGGGAATCATAATGCCATAAATAGAGTGTTTTATCCAAAGCCACCGCAAGGAAGTTGAGGGAGCTCCAGTCAATGAGGTTAAGATAGTAGTCGTTGCGAATATCTGGAGCATCCAGAATCCGGTCTGACATGAATGATATGTATTTCATGTTCTTCTGAGTGGAGCGTGGTGTGTTCTTCTGGCTTAAAGCACTTTGAGATTGTTCTGATATCCTTCAGGGGCATTCTGGGGCTTTCCACTCAGGTGTAGGATTTTTGTCTCTTCTACATCAAAGCCATTAAGATTCATTGCCCAGGCCTTCTGATGCTCCTTCTTGGTAGGTGTCTCATCAGAGGCGTCTTCTTTGGTTAAGAGGAAGTTGGCACATCCATTTGCATAGCACTGCGATTAGGGATATATCAGGCCCCTCCAGTTTTGCTTGGAGTGTTCTTTACTTTTGAACCCGATTTGCCTGGTGTTTTGGAGGGGATCTTGATGGTGCTCCGGGCCTATTAGCAGGTTTCATGGGCGAAGGAGCAGTAACATCTGGAACAGAACCCGTGCTGGCAGCAGCAGCCTCCTTGGCTTTGCGCTGCCATCGGGCAGGAGGTGCGTTGGGTATAGGGGCATTGTGCCAGTCAGCTTTCGTATGATATTGTTTCTAGCGCCCACTTTTTGCTTGGTGTTCAGGCAGTGCTTCTTGTAGGTCAGAGCACGGTCCAGAGTGACTCCTCCCAGGTAATTGGATGCGCTGCAATGCTCCCGTGGGATTCCTTCCCAGGTAATAATCCTCAGAGCTCGGGATGCTTGTCTGTTCTTAAGGTGAAAGGCACATGTCTGTGTTTTGGATGGGTTGGGGATCAGCTGGTTTTCCCTGTAATAGGCAGCAAGAGCACCTAGAGCACCCAGAGCCACATCCACTGTTTGAGCGTGGTGAGATGTGTTCCAGACTGGGCATGCATACTCAGCAGCAGAGTAGCACAGTGCAAGGGCAGATGTCTTCACTGTGTCTGGTTGTGATCCCCAGGTTGGCCAGTCAGCTTTTGTATGATATTGTTTCTAGCACCCACTTTTTGCTTGATGTTCAGGCAGTGCGTCTTGTAGGTCAGAGCATGGTCCAGAGTGACTCCCAGGTATTTGGGTGCGCTGCAATGCTCCCGTGGGATTCCTTATCAGGTAATAATCCTCAGAGCTCAGGATGCTTCTCTGTGCTTAAGGTGAAAAGCACATGTCTGTGTTTTAGATGGGTTAGGGATCAGTTGGTTTTCCCTGTAATAGGCAGTAAGGGCACCTAGAGCTTCGGAGAGCTTCTGTTCTACCATCTCAAAGCTCCCTGCTTGAGTAGTGATGGCATGATCATCAGCATAGATGAAGCTCTCTGTCCCTTCTGGCAGTGGCTGTTCATTTGTGTAGATGTTGAACATGGATGGAGCCAGCACGCTCCCCTGAGGCAGGCCGTTCTTCTGGTTCCGCCATCTGCTTCTCTGGCCCTGGAACTCAACAAAAAAGCTCCTGTTCTGTAGCAGGTTTCCTATGAGGCGGGTGAGGTGGTCGTCCTTTGTGATATTATATATATGATATATGTTTAGGGATCAGCTGGTTTTCCCTGTAGTAGGCAGCAAGAGCACCTAGAGCTTCTGAGAGCTTCTGTTCTACCATCTCAAAGCTCCCTGCTTGAGCGGTAATAGCACGATCATCAGCATAGATGAAGCTCTCCATCCCTTCTGGCAGTGGCTGGTCATTTGTGTAGATGTTGAACATGGATGGAGCAAGCACGCTCCCCTGAGGAAGGCCATTCCTCTGTTTCCGCCATCTGCTTCTCTGGCCCTGGAACTCAACAAAAAAGCTCCTGTTCGGTAGCTGATTTCCTTGAGTGGTGATGGCATGATCATCAGCATAGATGAAAACTGTATAGATAAGGTCAGAAGCTGGCAGTTGGACTCTGTGTTTTTGCTTGCTTCTGGGACACTTGCTATCCCGCTTGCAGCAGTTCAGGGAAGTTTGAAAACCATAAACGACTTCACGCACAAGCACATCTTGCGACAAGGGTTATGGGTCCAGTATCCAGCCAGATGAGTTGCCACTGTGCAAGGGCCTGGATTGCATAGCCCATCATCTTCAGTGGTGGCTGGTGAGAAGGTTAATATTCCCTGTTTGGCTGAATTTGGAGCACCGCATGGGAGTGAACATGTCCGTACAGCAGTGTTTCTCAACCTGGGGGTCGGGACCCCGGGGGGGGGGGGTTGTGAAGGGGTGTCAGAGGGGTCGCCAAAGACCATCAGAAAGCAAGAATATTTTCTGTTGGTCATGGAGGGTTCTGTGTGGGAAGTTTGGCTCAATTCTATTGTTGGTGAGGATCAGAATGCTCTTTGATTGTAGTTGAACTATAAAGCAACTACAACTCACAAATGTCAAGGTCTATTTCCCCCAAACTCCACCAGTGTTTGCATTTCAGCTTATTGAGTATTGGTGCTAAGTTTGGTCCAGATCCATTATTGTTTGAGTGCTCTCTGGATGGAGGTGAACTACAACTCCAAAACACAAGGTCAATGCCCACCAAACCCTTCCAGGATTTTCTGTTCGTCATGGGAGTCCTGTGTGCCAAGTTTGGTTCAGTTCCATTGTTGGTGGAGTTTGAAATGCTCTTTGATTGTAGGTTAACTATAAATTCCAGCAATTATAATTCCAAAGGACAAAATCAACTGCTCCGCTCCCGATCTCTATCAGTATCTAAATTTGGGTGTATCAGGTATTCGTGCCAAATTTGGTCCATTGAATGAAAATACATTCTGCATATCAGATATTTACATTACAATTCACAACAGTAGCCAAATTATAGAATCATAGAATGCTAGAATCAAAGAGTTGGAAGAGACCTCATGGGCCATCCAGTCCAACCCCATTCTGCCAAGAAGCAGGAATACTGCATTCAAATCACCCCTGACAGATGGCCATCCAGCCTCTGTTTAAAAGCTTCCAAAGAAGGAGCCTCCACCACACTCCGGGGCAGAGAGTTCCACTGCTGAACGGCTCTCACAGTCAGGAAGTTCTTCCTCATGTTCAGATGGAATCTCCTCTCTTGTAGTTTGAAGCCATTGTTCTCTTGCGTCCTAGTCTCCAGGGAAGCAGAAAACAAGCTTGCTCCCTCCTCCTCCCTGTGGCTTCCTCTCACATATTTATACATGGCTATCATATCCCCTCTCAGCCTTCTCTTCTTCAGGCTAAACATGCCCAGCTCCTTTAGCTGCTCCTCATAGGGCTTGTACTCCAGACCTTTTATCATTTTAGTCACCCTCCTCTGGACACATTCCAGCTTAGAGTCAATATCTCTCTTGAACTGTGGGGCCCAGAACTGTACACAATATTCCAGGTGTGGTCTAACCAAGGCGGAATAGAGCATGGGTAGCATGACTTCCCTCGATCTAGGCACTATGCTCCTCTTGATGCAGGCCAAAATCCCACTGGCTTTTTTTTTGCCGCCACATCACATTCCTGGCTCATGTTTAACTTGTTGTCCACGAGGACTCCAAGATCTTTTTCACGCGTACTGCTCTCGAGTTATGAATTAGTTATGAATTAGCAATGAAAACAATTTTATGGTTGGGGGTCACCACCACAGGAGGAACTGTATTAAGGTTTAAGAATTAAATCAGAGACTGTTGTCTTTCCAGGTGAAATCAGCCCAGGTGTCTGACCTGCGTCCCATCAGGAATCCACCTGGACCCAATGGACTTTCTTCCTGATATCCTAAGAAGAAGAAGAAGAAGCACTCCATTTTCCAGGAAAGCCTCCCAAACATCTTGACCATCCTTTGCACCCCTCCAGCCCCCTTGTTTCAAGGGGTGAAAGACAAACCCATCATATATCCGCAGATGGAATAAAAACCTCCAGTGCCCACCACTTTGGTCTCTGCAGTGCTCCTTCCACCAAAACCATAGGATGAATTGGACAACAAGTTAAACATGAGCCAACAATGTGATGTGGCGGCAAAAAAAGCCAATGGGATTTTGGCCTGTATCAATAGGAGCATAGTGCCTAGATCTAGGGAAGTCATGCTCCCATGCTCTATTCCACTTTGGTTAGACCACTTTACCTGGAATATTGTGTCCAATTCTGGGCACCACAATTCAAGAGAGATATTGTCAAGCTGGAATGTGTCCAGAGGAGAGCGACTAAAATGATAAAAGGTCTGGAGAACAAGCCCTATGAGGAGCGGCTGAAGGAGCTGGGCATGTTTAGCCTGAAGAAGAGAAGGCTGAGAGGGGATATGATAGCCATGTATAAACATGTGGGAGGAAGCCACAGGGAGGAGGGAGCAGATCAGGTGTCTGGAGAACAAGCCCTATGAGGAGCGGCTAAAGGAGCTGGGCATGTTTAGCCTGAAGAAGAGAAGGCTGAGAGGGGATATGATAGCCATGTATAAACATGTGGGATGAAGCCACAGGGAAGAGGAGGGAGCAAGCTTGTTTTCTGCTTCCTTGGAGATTAGGACGCAAGGGAACAATGGCTTCAAAGTACAAGAGAGGAGATTCCACCTGAACGTGAGGAAGAACTTCCTGACTGTGAGAGCCGTTCAGCAGTGGAACTCTCTGCCCCTGAGTGTGGTGGAGGCTCCTTCTTTGGGGGCTTTGAAACAGAGGCTGGATGGCCATCTGTCAGGGGTGATTTGAATGCAATATTCCTGCTTCTTGGCAGAATGGGGTTGGACTGCATGGCCCATGAGGTCTCTTCCAACTCTTGGATTCTAGGATTCTATGATTCTAGGTCTGGGTGCATCCACACTGTGGAATGAAAGCAGTCTGATCCCACTTGAATTGTCCTGTCTGTAGTCATGCAAGACCTTTCACCTTTCGCTGGAATCACTAGGTTGTTGTAGGTTTTTCCGAGCTATCTGGCCATGTTCTAGAGGCATTCTCTCCTGGCGTTTCGCCTGCATCTATAGCAAGCATCCTCAGAGGTAGTGAGGTCTGTTGGAACTAGGAAAATGTGTTTATATATCTGTGGAATGACCAAGGTGGGACAAAGAACTCTTCTCTGCTGGAGTTAGGGGTGAACTGACCACCTTGATGAGCATTTGATGGCCTGGAAGTGCCTGGGGGAATCTTTTGTTGAGAGGTGATTAGATGTCCCTGATTGTTTTCCCTCTGTTGTTTTGCTGTTGAAATTTTAGAGGTTTTTTAAATACTGGTAGCCAGATTGTGTTCATTTCCATGGTTGCTCCAGGCACTGCCAGGCCATCAAATGTAATCAAGGTGGTCAGTTGAAACATTCACAGGAGGACAGCCTTTGTAGTTGGGGAATATGTTCAGCACCAGGGAGAGCTCCAGGCTCACATCTATTGCAATGCTGGACCAAAACATGGGGCCCAGCAGCCAATTCTGCCCACATTCCGGCTCCAGTACAAGGAAAATATATCAAGTATGTTGCTCTTCTGGCAGGTCTGTCCCCAGGCTTTCCTTCTGGCTTGGATGTGGGCCCAGGCCCATTCTTTCCTTAAAAATATCAAGAATTTGCACCAGACATGACCAGGGCTGGAGATCTAACGGCATAAACTACTTCACTCCTTTATTAGTAGAGCTGACTAAGGTGCTCCCTCCTTCCTTTGCTCCTTCCTTCCTTCCCTCTTTCCCTTCTTCTTTCCTGCCTTCCTTCCTTCCTTCCTTCCTTCCTTCCTTCCTTCCTTCCATCCATCCATCCATCCATCCATCCCTCTTTCCCTGTTTTCCCCTACTTCTCTCCTTCTCCCTTTCACTACTCTATTTTTCTCCTTCCTTCCTTCTTTCCTTCCTTCCTTCCTTCCTTCCTTCCTTCCTTCCTTCCTTTCCTCTTTCCAATCTCTTCTCTCTTCTATCTTTTCCTTCCTTCCTTCCTTCCTTCCTTCCTTCCTTCCTTCCTTCCTTCCTTCCTTCCTTCCATCCATCCATCCCTCTTTCCCTGTTTTCTCCTACTTCTCTCCTTCTCCTTTTCACTACTCTATTTTTCTCCTTCCTTCCTTCCTTCCTTCCTTCCTTCCTTCCTTCCTTCCTTCCTTCCTTCCTTTCCTATTTCCAATATCTTCTCTCTTCTCTCATTTTCTTTCCCTCCTTCCTTCCTTCCTTCCCTCCTTCCTTCCTTCCTTTCTTTCCTTTCCCTGCCTCTTTCCTTCCCTCTTTCCCTACTTTTCTACTTCCTTCCTTTCCTCTTTCCAGTCTCTTCTCTCTTCTATCTCTTTCCTTCACTCCTTCCTTCCCTCCTTCCCTTTCCCTTCCTTTTTCCTTCCCTCTCTCCCTACTTTTCTCCTTCCTTCCTTCTTTTTTCCTTCCTTCCTTCCTTCCTTCCTTCCTTCCTTCCTTTCCTCTTTCCAATCTCTTCTCTCTTCTATCTTTTCCCTTCCTTCTTTCCTTCCTTCCTTTCTTCCCTTTCCCTTCTTCTTTCCTTCCCTCTTTCCCTACTTTTCTACTTCCTTCCTTTCCTCTTTCCAATCTCTTCTCTCTCTTTCCTTCACTCCTTCCTTCCCTCATTCCCTTTCCCTTCCTTTTCCCTTCCCTCTCTCCCTACTTTTCTCCTTCCTTCCTTCCTTCCTTCCTTCCTTCCTTCCTTCCTTCCCTCTTTCCCATCTCTTCTCTCTTCTCTCTTTTCCCTTCCTTCCTTCTTTCCTTCCTCCCTTTCCTCCCTTTCCCTTCTTCTTTCCTTCCCTCTCTCCCTACTTTTCTCCTTCCTTCCTTCCTTCCTTCCTTCCTTCCTTCCTTCCTTCCTTCCTTCCTTCCCTCTTTCCCATCTTTTCTCTCTTCTATCTTTTCCTTCCCTTTCTCTTCCTGTTTCTTTAACTCTCTCACCTACTTTTCTTCCTTCCTTCACTGCTTTGAGTCGCCTGAGGGCTGAGAAAAGCAGTATATAAATAAAGTAAATAAATAATAATTCAGGTTTTCAATTTCTCCTTTCTTTTCCCATCGTCTTTCATTTCCTCTCTCCCTTACATCTCTCCTTCCTTCTTTCCGTACCTCCATCCTTCCACCCCTCCTTCTCTGCCTTCTTCCGTGCCCTACTTCTCCCCTTTCTTTCTCCATCTTTTCCTTCCCTCTTTTCCTCTTCCCTTCTCTCCATCCTTCCCTGGATAGCTCCTATGAAGCTTGGACCCAAACCCAGAGTCAGCCTCTCTGGCAATGGACACTGGAGACACCTAGAACCACTTCCTCCCCCCCCCCCCCCATCATGGCTGCAGCCCTGGCCCCATGGAGAGAATGCCCACCTCAGAGGAATCTTCCTTCCTCACAACGGCCGAGCCCTTTGCTTTGTGACATCTTCCTCTAAAGGCTTGTGAAGGGTGGTCAGCCATGAGTATGGGATCCTAAGCTGCCGAGGGCAAGGTGGGTTGGCCTAGCCCAACAAGGGGCCCCTGCAGACATCAAGCCGGGCACAGAAGACCTTTCCCAGCATGCCCAAGGCTTGACCCATCACTCAAATGGTTAGGAAAAATGATGTGGGCACTGATCAGCGGCTGCGCAACACCTTGGCTGAGCCTCTTTCTAGCAGGTGAGAGACTGGGTTTCAATGGGGTTCATGGCAGGAATACATCTATCTATCTATCTATCTATCTATCTATCTATCTATCTATCTATCCATCCATCCATCCATCCATCTAACCATGCACGCATCCATCCATCCATCCATCCATCCATCCATCCATCTATCTATCTATCTATCTATCTATCTATCTATCTATCCATCCATCCATCCATCCATCCATGCACCCACCCACCCACCCATCCATCCATTCATCCATCTACCTATCTATGTATCTATGTATCTATCTATCTATCTATCTATCTATCTATCTATCTATCTATCTATCTATCTATGTATCTATCTATCTATGCATCTATCTATCTATCTATCTATCTATCTATCTATCTATCTATCCATCCATCCATCCATCCATCCATCCATCCATCCATCCATCCATCCATCCACCCACCCACCCACCCACCCATCCATCCATCCATCCATCCATCCATCCATCCATCCATCCATTCATCCATCTACCTATCTATGTATCTATGTATCTATCTATCTATCTATCTATCTATCTATCTATCTATCTATCCATCCATCCATCCATCCAACCATGCACCCACCCACCCACCCACCCACGTACCCATCCATCCATCCATCCATCCATCCATCCATCTATCTATCTATCTATCTATCTATCTCTCTCTCTCTCTCTCTCTCTAGGGAAAGATCCAAGGGTTAGATTCTGGGGATGGGTCTCACAGACCTGCAAATCCTAGGATCCCATAGCATTTTATTTATTTGTCGTGTCAGGGCAACCACTCAATTGTATTACATTTCTAACAGAACAAAACAAACAGACAGACAAAACACAAAATTTGCAAACCTGGAATGGAGGTCTCTAGATCTCAGATCTCCCCTCCTTTCTCCAAAGAACTCCATTCCATGTTTTGTAAGCTGCTTCAACAAAAAACAGAGAATCAAAGGCAGATGTTTTTCCTTGCATAATAGTCGCACCCTCTTAATTTTAATGAAAAAGGAAACTATTATGCAATGAAATTGAGGTCTCTAGGTCTCAGAACTCCCCTCCTTTCTCCAAAGAACTCCATTCCATGTTTTGTAAGCTGCTTCAACAGTAAAGAGAGAATTAAAGGCAGATGTTTTTCTTCGCATAATAGTCGCACCCTCTTTATTTTAATTAAAAAAGGGAAACTATTATGCAATGAAATCAGATCTCCCCTCCTTTCTCCAAAGAACTCCATTCCATGTTTTGTAAGCTGCTTCAACAGTAAAGAGAGAATTAAAGGCAGATGTTTTTCTTCGCATAATAGTCGCACCCTCTTTATTTTAATTAAAAAAGGGAAACTATTATGCAATGAAATCAGATCTCCCCTCCTTTCTCCAAAGAACTCCATTCCATGTTTTGTAAGCTGCTTCAACAAAAAACAGAATCAAAGGCAGATGTTTTTCCTCGCATAATAGTCGCACCCTCTTAATTTTAATGAAAAAGGGAAACTATTAAGCAATGAAACTGAGGTCTCTAGATCTCAGATCTCCCCTCCTTACTCCAAAGAACTCCATTCCATGTTTTGTAAGCTGCTTCAACAGAAAACAGAGAATGAAAGGCAGATGTTTTTCCTTGCATAATAGTTGCACCATCTTTATTTTAATGAAAAAAGGGAAACTATTATGCAATGAAATCAGATCTCCCCTCCTTTCTCCAAAGAACTCCATTCCATGTTTTGTAAGCTGCTTCAACAGTAAACAGAGAATCAAAGGCAGATGTTTTTCCTCGCATAATAGTCGCACCATCTTTATTTTAATTAAAAAAGGGAAACTATTATGCAATGAAATCAGATCTCCCCTCCTTTCTCCAAAGAACTCCATTCCATGTTTTTTAAGCTGCTTCAACAGTAAACAGAGAATCAAAAGCAGATGTTTTTCCTCGCATAATAGTCGCACCATCTTTATTTTAATGAAAAAAGGGAAACTATTATGCAATGAAATCAGATCTCCCCTCCTTTCTCCAAAGAACTCCATTCCATGTTTTGTAAGCTGCTTCAACAGTAAAGAGAGAATTAAAGGCAGATGTTTTTCCTCGCATAATAGTCGCACCCTCTTTATTTTAGTTAAAAAAGGGAAACTATTATGCAATGAAATCAGATCTCCCCTCCTTTCTCCAAAGAACTCCATTCCATGTTTTTTAAGCTGCTTCAACAGTAAACAGAGAATCAAAAGCAGATGTTTTTCCTCGCATAATAGTCGCACCATCTTTATTTTAATTAAAAAAGGGAAACTATTATGCAATGAAATCAGATCTCCCCTCCTTTCTCCAAAGAACTCCATTCCATGTTTTGTAAGCTGCTTCAACAGTAAAGAGAGAATTAAAGGCAGATGTTTTCCTTGCATAATAGTCGCACCCTCTTTATTTTAATTAAAAAAGGGAAACTATTATGCAATTAAATATGGATGTGTGTTCTACCCTGTTTACAACTTGGAATACAATTGGTGTGTGTGTGTGTGTGTAGATAATGGGATATGACTGCCAGAAAGATAATACTGAATGTTGGCTTCTCCAACCAGCCCAGGTCTTGAGTTCATGCTTCTTCGTGGCTCACTCGCAAGCCACAAAAAATGTGAACATCACCATTGTGCATATGCCGGAGTTCTCATTGGTCGGAGAATCCGTTACACTGATCCCGGAGACGACGGCGGGAGATATAAACTCCTGCCTGTGGCTCAGGAGCTTGCTCAGCGATTACCTTTGGATTTTCATGCTCGAGAACAAGCCTGTCGGTAAGCCTGTCACAAAGGGAGGCGGCTACGATGGGAGGCAGATCCTCGGGAAGGACTGTTCCTTGCACATCACCAACCTGGACATCGAGGACATGGCGTTCTACAAGATCATCAAGAACACCACTGGGGGGATTGAGACCGGAGAAACCTTCCTGCTGATCCTGCAAGACCATAGAGGTTTGGGGTTTGGGGGGCGTCTACATTGCCAAATAGAGGCACTTTTTCTTCTTGTTTTTTTCACATGTATAGTAGTTGGATTGTGCAAAATTATTGTTATTCCTAGTAGATCATATCAAATGACTTAAATTTGTGCTTACGAGGAGATATCTGACACGAGGGCATGGTGTGCACCAAAAAACTTAGGAAACAAAACTTACCCAATGCTTTTTCATTTGAATTTTGTAAAACTCATAATAATAACAATTTTTTTTGTCGTGTCAGGAGTGACTCCTGTTGTGAGAGAATTGGCCGTCTGCAAGGACGTTGCCCAGGGGACGCCTGGATGATTTGATGTTTTTTATCACCCTTGTGGGAGGCTTCTCTCATGTCCCCGCATGAGGAGCTGGAGCTGATAGAGGGAGCTCATCCGCCTCTCCCCGGATTCGAACCTGCGACCTGTTGGTCTTCAGTCCTACCGGCACAGGGGTTTAACCCACTGCGCCACCATATAATATATAATATTATACTATATATTATATATATATATCTATATATATAAATCTGTTAGGTTGGTTCAACCGGACAGCTAAACTCCACAACCCCCCAACGAAACTGTACCAAAATTGCCATGCCCATAACACAACCCACAAGGTACAAACATATCTACTCAAAATGAAAAACAACACAACAACACACTCACAAAACGGCAAAACAACAAAACTAAAAAAACCAACGAAACTTAACCAAAATTGCCATGCCCATAACACAACCCACAAGGTACAAACATATCTACTCAAAATGAAAAACAACACAACAACACACTCACAAAACGGCAAAACAACAAAACTCAAAAAAAACCCAACGAAACTTAACCAAAATCCCCATGTCCTTAACACAACCCACAAGGTACAAACATATCTACTCAAAATGAAAAACGACACAACAACACACTCACAAAACGGCAAAACAACTGAGCATGCGCATTGGTGCCCAGCTGCAAGTTCCCTGGCGCGCGCACACAGTCTTCCGGCCAACGTTCCTTCTGCGGAAGCCATGCCCACCCCAAGCCCCGCCGCGCCGCTTCCTGCACACACACCCCCCCTCCGTACGCACACACACAACCCCACGCTCCATCACTCCCCCCGCTGCACACACACACGCAACCCCACGCTCCATCACTCCCTCCACCGTCGCACACACACACACAACCCCACGCTCCATCACTCCCCCCGCTGCCGCACACACACACGCAACCCCACGCTCCATCACTCCCCCCGCCGCCGCACACACACACGCAACCCCACGCTCCATCACTCCCCCCGCCACCGCATACACACATGCTACCCCACGCTCCATCACTCCCCCCGCTGCCGCACACACACACGCAACCCCACGCTCCATCACTCCCCCTGCTGCCGCACACACACACGCAACCCCACGCTCCATCACTCCCCCTGCTGCCGCACACACACACGCAACCCCACGCTCCATCACTCCCCTGCCCCAATCTTACCTCCTTTTACTTCACGCCACCTCCAAACCCCACCCCGCCCCTTCCCGCCCTGTCAAAATCCAGGAAAGACAGGAAGGAAGGAAAGAAGGAAGAAAGAGAAAGGGAGGTAAAGAAAAAGGGGGAAGGAAAGAAAGTTAGAGAAAGAAGGAAGAAGAAGAGGAAAGAAAAGGAAAGATGGAAGGAAAGAAAAGAGAGACAGCAGAAAAGAAAGAAAAAGGGGGAAGGAAGGAAAGAGGTAGAGAAGGAAGAAATGAGAGACAGAGGGAGGGAAAGAAAAAGGGGGAAGGAAGGAAGGAGAGAAGGAAAGGAAAAAGGGAATAAAGGAAGGAAAGAGGGAGTTAAGGAAGGGAGAAGATGTAGAGAAAGAGGGAGGGTAAGGAAAGAAGGAGAGAAGGAAGAAAAGAGACCAGACAAGAAAGAAAAAGGGGGAAGGAAAGAAGGAGAGAAGGAAAGAAAAAAGGGAATGAAGGAAGGAAAGAGGGAGTGAAGGAAGGGGGAAGATGTAGAGAAAGAGGGAGGGTAAGGAAAGAAGGAGAGAAGGAAGAAAAGAGACCAGAAGAGAAAGAAAAAGGGGGAAGGAAAGAAGGAGAGAAGGAAAGAAAAAAGGGAATGAAAGAAGGAAAGAGGGAGTGAAGGAAGGGGGAAGATGTAGAGAAAGAGGGAGGGAAGGAAAGAAGGAAAGAGAGTTGGAAGAAAAGAGACCAGAAGAGAAAGAAAAAGGGGGAAGGAAAGAAGGAGAGAAGGAAAGAAAAAAGGGAATGAAGGAAGGAAAGAGGGAGTGAAGGAAGGGGGAAGATGTAGAGAAAGAGGGAGGGAAGGAAAGAAGGAGTGAGAGAAGGAAGAAAAGAGACCAGAAGAGAAAGAAAAAGGGGGAAGGAAAGAAGGAGAGAAGGAAAGAAAAAAGGGAATGAAAGAAGGAAAGAGGGAGTGAAGGAAGGGGGAAGATGTAGAGAAAGAGGGAGGGTAAGGAAAGAAGGAGAGAAGGAAGAAAAGAGACCAGAAGAGAAAGAAAAAGGGGGAAGGAAAGAAGGAGAGAAGGAAAGAAAAAAGGGAATGAAGGAAGGAAAGAGGGAGTGAAGGAAGGGCGAAGATGTAGAGAAAGAGGGAGGGAAGGAAAGAAGGAAAGAGAGAAGGAAGAAAAGAGACCAGAAGAGAAAGAAAAAGGGGGAAGGAAGGAAAGAGATAGAGAAGGAAGAGAAGGAAGGAAGGAAGGAAGGAAGGAAGGAAGGAAGGAAGGAAGGGAGGGAGGGAGGGAGGGAGGGAGGGAGGGAGGGAAAGAAGGAGAGAAAGAGGGAAGGTTGGCCACAGCAACACGTGGCGGGTAAAGGTTGTTATTTCTATGATGATGATGATGCTATTGTTCCTCTGAGACCCTTTTAGGGGGAATGGGAGAGGTGTCAGGTCCCAGAGGCAATGCATTGCATTATTGTTATTGTTCTGATGGTGGTGAAATAAAAGGAAATAAAAAGCGAAAGAAGGAAGCAAACAGGGAGGGAAGAAAGGCAAAGGAAGGAAGGGGGAGGGAATGAAGGAAAGAGAGAAGGATGAAACCAAGTAGTGAAAGAAAGAAAGAAAGAAAGAAAGAAAGAAAGAAAGAGGGAGAGAAGGAAGAAAGGAGAGAAAGGGGGAGGAAAAGGGGGAAGGAATAGGTAGGTACCTCTCTTTCATAATAGTCCAGATATCTAACTCAACTTTGATAAGTTTTACTATAGGCCACAGCAACGTGTGGCAGGGCACAGCTAGTGTGTATATATATATATATATATATATATATATATATATATATATATAATAGTGATGATGATGGGTTGTTGTAGATTTCTGGGGCTATGTGGCCATGTTCTGGAAGCATTCTCTCCTGTCATTTCACCTGCATCTATGGCAAGCATCCTCAGAGGTTGTGAGGGATTTGTAGTTACTGGGATTTATAGTTCACCTGCAATTAAAGAGCATTCTGAATCCCATAAACGACAGAATTGGGGCAAATTTCCCACACAGAACCCCCATGACCAACAGATTGATGGACTTCAGAATGCTCTTTGATTTTAGGTGAACTATAAATCCCAGCAACTACAACTCCCAAATGACAAAAATCATAATTTTTTGCATGATGGTCACTCCTTGTGTTGTGAGACTTTTCTTGCCAAATTTGGTGTGATTTCATTCATTGGTTATTTTGTTTGTAAGGTACTCATTATGCACAGAGCATAGATAGATAGATAGATAGATAGATAGATAGATAGATAGATAGATAGATAGATAGATAGATGGATGGATATATTGTAAAGGGGTTGCATCAGTCACTGTCATTGCAAAGAGGTTGCATCAGCCAGTGTCGTCGCAAAGAAGTTGCATCAACCAGTATCATTGCAAAATCCTTCCAGTATTTTATGTTGGTTGTGGCCCAAATCCATCATTGTTTGAGTGCACACTGCTCTCTGGATGGAGGTGAACTACAACTCCAAATTGCAAAGTCAATGCCCACCAAACCCTCCCAGTATTTTCTGTTGGTCATGGGAGAACTGTGTGCCAAGTTTGGTTCAATTCCATCATTGGTGGAGTTCAGAATGCTCTTCGATTGTAAATGAACTATAAAACCCAGCAACTACAACTCCCAATTGTCAAGGTCTATTTTCTCCAAACTCTACCCATATTCATATTTGGGCATATTGAGTATTCATGCCAAGTTTGGCCCAGATCCATCATTGTTGGAGTCCACAGTGCTCTCTGGATGTAGGTGAACTACAACTCCAAATCGCACGGTCGATGCCCACCAAACCCTTCCAGTATTTTCTGTTGGTCATGGGAGAACTGTGTGCCAAGTTTGCTTCAATTCCATCGTTGGTGGAGTTCAGAATGCTCTTTGGTTGTAGGTGAACTATACATCCCAGCAACTATAACTCCCAAATGATAAAATCAATTCCTCCCCAACCCCACCAGTATTCAAATTTGGGCGTATCGGGTATTTGTGCCAGGGAAGGAAAATACACCCTGCCTATCAGAGAATTACATTGCGATTCATAACAGGAGCAGAATCACAGTTGTGAAGTAGCAACAAAAATAATGTTATGGTTGGGGGTCAACACAACATCAGGAACTGAATTAACGTGTCCCATCATCCTATAGCAGTCCTAATGGTGTTTCCTTGTGTTCCCAGCGGGCACTATTTGTTCAGCTCCGCACAAACTACAGCAGAACGTCATCCCCTTGGGCACCATGGTAGGCATCATCACCGGCTGCATGATCGGGTCTCTCTTAATCGTAGGCGTGGTTACGTACCAGATGATGAAGAAACCAGAAAGGTAATCTTAATTGACTCCCTTGGCCTCTATTTCCAATGGATCCATCGCCTTTGTGGGTAGGAACCCAAGAGGGAAAAGCAAACCATTGCCCTAAAACACGGTAGCGTCATGGACCAATACAATGTTACGGGAAAAGGCAAGATACCCTCTTTCCCTGAAAATAAGACCTAGCATGATACGAGGGTTGAATGAAAAGTAATGCCTCCATCTTCGTTACTTGGGTTCAGATGGGAATATTTTAATAAATCAAATGCAGAACTAATCATTAGAATGTGCTCTTTAACGACCACTATTTATTTATGTATTTATTTATATACTATATTTAAACCGCCCGAGGGTGATTCAGGGCGGTTACAAAATGGCACAATTTTTATTTATTTATTTATTTCACACATTTCTACCCTGCCCTTCTCAACCCCCGAGGGGGGACTCAGGGGGGCTTACAAAAGGCACAATTCGATGCCAGCATAAACATAACAATGGATAAAACATGTAAACAGCCATTATAACAATTAAGACAGTCAGTATATACATCAAAATCAATATAAACAACCTAATGCTCAGCGTTCGCCATCTCAGAGTCCGTAAATTCATTCCACGTTGTCAAGTACTCTCGATTCTGGTCATCATTGTCCTTATCTAACCGCCAGATTGCCCGAAAGCCTGGTCCCACAACCATGTTTTTAATTTCCTTCTGAAAGAGAAGTCTGACTTGGCCACGGTAGTCCACGCTCTGGTTACATCCCGTTTAGACTACTGCAACGCTCTCTACGTGGGGTTGCCTCTGAAGACAGCTCGGAAGCTCCAACTAGTCCAACGCTCGGCAGCCATGACTTTAACAGGAGCGGAGCGCAGGGAGCATACAACCCCCCCCCCCCCCCCCCCCCCCGTTACGCCAACTCCACTGGCTACCGATCTGCTACCGGGCTGAATTCAAAGTGCTGGCGTTGGCCTTTAAAGCCCTAAACGGTTCTGGCCCAAGCTACCTATCTGACCGCATCTCTGCCTATGAACCCACCAGGACTCTGAGATCTTCCGGGGAGACCCTGCTCTCGATCCCGCCTGCTTCTCAAGCTCGGCTGGCGGGGACGAGAGATAGGGCCTTCTCAGTGGTGGCTCCTCGGCTGTGGAACGCCCTTCCTGCGGACATTAGACTGGCACCATCTCTAATGGTATTCCGCAAAAAGGTGAAGACCTGGTTGTTTGTGCAGGCGTTTGAGCAATTTAGTGCAACCTGGTAATGGAACATAGGAATGGAACAATGGACGACAAACCTGGACTACGCTTGGATGATGAGAAGATTGGGTACGGTTGTTTTTTGTAATAATTGTGCATTGTAATGGCTTATTGGTAATTTATGGATAATGTGTTAAGTCAATTGTTATATGTTGTATGGAACCACTGCTGTTTCTACTGTTTTTACTGTTTGTGAACCGCTGTGAGTCGCCTTCGGGCTTGAGATACAGCGGTATAGAAGCAAAGTAAATAATAAATAATAAATAAAGAGAGGAGGGATGTCAATGACCTAATTTCCACAGGTGAGGGGCCACCACTGAGAAGGCCCTGCTCCTCGTCCCCACCAATCACACTTGTGATGGAGGTGGGGTTGAGAGCAGGGTCTCCCCAGAAGATCTCAAACTCCGAGGTGGGACGTAGAGGGAGATGTGTTCGGACAGGTACGCTGGGCCGGAGCCGTATAGGGTTTTGTAGGTCAAGACCAGCACTTTGAATTGTGCTTGGAACTGGATCAGCAGCCAGTGGAGCTGACCCAACAGGGGGGTGGTATGCTCCCTGTATGACGCTCCGGTGAGTAATCTGGCTGCCGCCCGCTGGACTAATTGAAGTTTCTGAACAGTCTTCAAAGGCAACCCCGCGTAGAGTGCGTTGCAGTAATCTATTCGGGATGTAACAAGAGCGTGGACCACTGTGGCCAGATCAGACTTCCCAAGGGACGGGCGCAGCTGGTGCACAAGTTTCAATTTGATGCCCACAATAACATAAAAGCAGTTAAAACATTTAACATAAATAAAATTCAGTAAATAATAAAACCGATAAACACGTAGATCCTCTGCGTCTCATTACCAAAATCATTATCCAATTGCATTGTCCAGTCGTTCCAAGATCAGGGTTCGTCTGCTACGCTGCATTTGAAAGAGCCAGCTCAAAAGCCAGGCTTTAACTTTTTTGCAAAATGTTAAGAGGGTAGGGGCTGATCTAATGTCCCTAGGGAGGGCATTCCACAGCCGAGGGGCCACCGCTGAGAAGGCCCTGTCTCTTGTTCTCGCCAATTGAATCTGTGAAGAAGGCGGGACTGAGAGCAGGGCCTCCCCATCAGATTTAGTCGCCCTCAAGCTGGAATGTGTCCAGAGGAGGGCGACTAAAATGATCAAGGGTCTGGAGAACAAGCCCTATGAGGAGCGGCTTAGGGAACTGGGCATGTTTAGCCAGAAGAAGAGAAGGCTGAGAGGAGATATGATAGCCATGTATAAATATGTGAGAGGAAGCCACAGGGAGGAGGGAGCAAGCTTGTTTTCTGCTTCCTTGGAGACTAGGACGTGGAACAATGGCTTCAAACTACAAGAGAGGAGATTCCATCTGAACATTAGGAAGAACTTCCTGACTGTGAGAGCCGTTCAGCAGTGGAACTCTCTGCCCCGGAGTGTGGTGGAGGCTCCTTCTTTGGAAGCTTTTAAGCAGAGGCTGGATGGCCATCTGTCAGGGGTGATTTGAATGCAATATTCCTGCTTCTTGGCAGAATGGGGTTGGACTGGATGGCCCAGGAGGTCTCTTCCAACTCTTTGATTCTAGGATTCTATGATTCTATGATCTCAGATTCCTAGATGGTTCATAAGGAGATATACATTGGGCCCAAATAAGCTGGGCCCAACCCCATTTGCTTTGTATTTAATTAAGGCCCCTTCCAGAACAGCTGAATAAAACCCCACATTTTCTGCTTTGAACTGGAATATATGGCAGTGTGGACTCAGGACCCATTCCTAACACTATTAACTTTCTCACATAATCACCAGACAATTGGATACATTTCTGCCAACAAGGAACAAGTTTTCTGAAGCCGTCACGGAAGAAGAAGTCGGGGCTCTGTTTCCGCAACCCATCGTGCACAGATCTTCCGATAGCCAAGCAAAGCAATAATGTCTTCTCACAAAAAGAAAGTCATCTTCAACCTCAGCAAGATGGAGTGGATGAGGGATTAGAGGGCATTCAACCCCAAATTGGGAAACAAGTCGTCCAGGAACACCTGGTTGCTCTCAATGAGTCCAAGTCCCCTTTCAGGGCCAGATCAACTACACCCCAGAGTATTGAAGGAACGAGCGGAAGTCATTTCGGAACCATTGGCAACCATCTTTGAGAGTTCTTGGAGAACGGGAGAAGTTCCAGCAGATTGGAGGAGGGCCAATGTGGTCCCAATCTTCAAGAAGGGAAAAAAGGATGACCCAAACAATGACCAATGTCCGGTCAGCCTCACGTCGATACCAGGCAAGATTCTGGAAAAGATTGTTAAGGAAGCGGTCTACAAACACTTAGAAATCAATGTGGTCATCGCTAATAATCAACATGGATGTATCAAAAACAAGTCATGCCAGACTCATCTGATCTCTTTTTTTGATAGATTTACAAGTTGGGTAGATGCGGGGAATGGATTTCAGGAAGGCCTTCATTTAACCTATTATTATTATTATTATTATTATTATTATTATCATCTGTTAACTGTTTATCCTCATGGCTACACACTAGGCTTGGGTGATCCAGTTCGTTAATTTCGTAATTCGTTATTAATTCGTATTTAAATTAGCTTACGATCCAATATCGAGCCATGCAGGAATAGTGTGAGGAGTAATTAAGAATCGAAACAATTTTTCCATTTTATTTCGTAATTATTTTTGTAATTTCATAATTATATTTTATAATATACAATTATAATATAATATATAATATAATAATATAATATTATTATATTACATTATATTATTATAATACTATTATATTATAGTATTGTATATTATATTATTATATTATATATTATATTACTATATTATTATTATATTATAATTGTATATTATAATATAATATATGTAATATATTATAATATAATGCCTATCTGACCGCATCTCGGCCTATGAACCCACCCGAACTTTGAGATCTTCCGGGGAGGCCCTGCTCTCTCAAGCACGGTTGGCGGGGACGAGAGATAGGGCCTTCTCGGTGGTGGCTCCTCGGCTGTGGAACGCCCTTCCTGTAGATGTTAGGCTGGCACCATCGCTTATGACATTCCGTAGAAAGTTGAAGACCTGGATGTTTGTGCAGGCTTTTGAGTAATTCAGTGCAATCTCTGGTAATTGAACATAGGAAAGGAACATGGACGACGAATTTTGGATCACGTTTGGATGATGAGGCGCTTCGGGGTGGGTTTTTGTGATAATTGTGTATCGAGGTTTGTTTAATGCTAGAATGGAACTGTGTAGTTTAACTGTTTTGATATATTGATTACTGCTGTTTTTACTGTCTTTGTTGTTTGCTTTCTGGAAACCGCTGTGAGTCGCCCTCGGGCTTGAGATACAGCGGTATATAAGAATAGTAAATAAATAAATAAATAAATAAATATAATATAATATATATTATTATATTATATTATATTATATTACATTACATTATAATATATTACATTACATTATAATATATTACATATATTATATTATAATATACAATTATAATATAATATAATAATAATATAGTAATATAATATATAATATAATAATATAATATACAATACTATAATAGTATTATAATAATATAATGTAATATAATATAATATATATAATATAATATAATAATATTATAATATAATATACAACAATATAATATAATCATATTATAATAATATAATATAATAATATAATATAATATAGTTGTTGTTGTGTGTTTTATCACACCAACAGTCAACAACAGAGGGAGAGGGAAGCTTCAGAAGTTCCCCCTGTCCCGTTTGGAGGTTTTTTTAGCATATTGCGCAGTCGCGTCCATCATTAACGAATCGATTCATAATTTTTCGAAATTTCGTATATTTCGAAATTTTTTAAAGTAAAATTTCGGAATTCTTTAAAAAAACGAAACGCAAGGGCCCCCTAAAAACGAAACAAGTTTAGAACCAAATTTTTCCGTGGTTACCCAAGTCTACTACACACATAATAATAATAATAATAATAATAATAATAATAATAATAATAATAATGTTGTATTTTCCTGCATGTAAGACAACTGGGCGTATAAGATGACCCCCAACTTTTCCAGTTAAAATATAGAGTTTGGGATATACTCGCCGTGAAAGACTACCCCTCTTCCAACACACATCACATAAACATTTTAAAAGCATCAGATTTGATTTCAATATGGTAATTTTCCTATGACTGTCCCTCCTTCTCTGCCTCTCAGATCTCACACATGCGCACCTGCACTGCTTCACTGCAGTCTTCAGGAGCGAGATCTGAGAGGCAGAGGAGGAGGGACGGTAATAGGATACAAGGGCGGGCCAGACAGGTAAAAGAGGTGCGTTTGTCTGGGCCCAGAACCACTCTCTCTCTTTTTTCCATACCCCAGATGCCCCAGACTTGCTCCGCCCTTCACTTACACCTTCCTGGTGAGCCCCCCCCCCCCACATTAAGTCCACGAATCCTAATGAATGAATTTTTTTCTACCTTACTTGTACAGTGTCGCCCTTAATGCTTTCATACAGTCGCTGTATACGACAGGGACACAGCCACTGCCATTTTTGAGCTCCCCCCCCCCCCCCCAACAATGTGCAGCAACCACAGATTCTCCAATCCGGATTGGAAGTTTCAACACCCACTCTATAAGATGACACCTGCTTATAAGATGACCCCTGACTTTTGAGAAGATTTTCTTGGGTTACAGCCTGTGTTAGACGGGGTCGCACTCCCCCTGAAGACGCAGGTTCGCAGTTTGGGTGTGATCCTGGACTCATCGCTGAGCCTGGAAACCCAGGTTTCGGCGGTGACCAGGGGAGCATTCGCACAGCTAAAGCTTGTGCGCCAACTGCGACCGTACCTTGGGAGGTCTGACTTGGCCACGGTAGTCCACGCTCTGGTTACATCCCGTCTTGACTACTGCAACGCTCTCTACGTGGGGTTGCCTTTGAAGACGGCTCGGAAGCTCCAATTAGTCCAACGGGCGGCAGCCATGATACTAACCGGAGCGGGGCGCAGGGAGCATACAACTCCTCTGCTGTATCAGCTCCACTGGCTGCCGATTTGCTACCGGGCCCAATTCAAAGTGCTGGCGCTGGCCTTTAAAGCCCTAAACGGTTCTGGCCCAACTTATCTATCCGAACGTATCTCTGCCTATCAGCCTACCAGGACCCTAAGATCTTCTGGGGAGGCCCTGCTCTCTATCCCGCCTGCTTCACAGGTGCGGCTGGCGGGGACGAGAGACAGGGCCTTTTCTGTGGTGGCCCCTCAGCTTTGGAATGCCCTCCCCATAGAGGTGAGATCAGCCCCCTCGCTGATGGTTTTTCGAAAAAGGTTGAAGACATGGATGTTTAAACAAGCATTCGATTAATCTGGTGCAACGAAACTGATGAACAAAGGATTGGTTAATCACAGACAACGAAATTGGATTGCGATTACAATTAAGAGATGCATTTGACTGTTATTGGTGGCCCAATAATATTGTGTATTGTGTATGTGTTTTTATGCTTTTTTAATGGAATATTGCTGCTTGTCGTTGTGTTGTAAACCGCGTTGAGTCGCCGATTTAGGCTGAAAAACGGCTGTATATAAGCACAGTAATAATAATAAATAAATAAATAAATAATAAAAAGTAGTCCTGTATGCCAGAAAATATGGTAATAATAATAACATGGCTGTGGCTCAGAAATGGGACTCTGAAAAAGGAGACAAAGGAGGGTCTGATTCTGGAAGCCCTGATTCTGGAAGCCCAAGCCATTAGAACCAAGGCCATCCAAGCCAGAATTGAAAAGTCAACGACCGATCCCAAGTGTAGATTCTGCAAGGAAGCAGATGAAACAAGAGATCCCATCCTCAGCTGATGCAGGAAGGATTGCGCAGACGGACTCCAAGCAAAGGTATAACACCGTTGCTCAAGTGATTCATTGGAAATAAAGTGAAGTGAAGTGAAAGGAATTGTTCCAGGAGTTGCATGTGATGACTTTAGATAGTCCACGTCTCGCAGGCGTATAACAGGTTTGGGAGCACAGTAGCTTTATAAACAAGCACCTTGGTCTCCCTACAAGTGTCCTGGTCCTCAAACACTCCCTGCTTCATTCGGAAGAATGCTGTGCTCGCAGAGCTCAGGCGGTGTTGTATTTCGGTGACAGTATTGACGTCTGTAGACAGTCCACGTTTCACAGGCATATAACAGGGTTGGGAGGACAATAGCTTTATAAACAAGCTCCTTGGTCTCCCTACAAATGTCCTGGTCCTCAAACACTCCCTGCTTCATTCGGAAGAATACTACACTCCCACAGCTCAGGCAGTGTTGTATTTCGGTGTCAGTATTGACGTCTGTAGACAGTCCACGTTTCACAGGCATATAACAGGGTTGGGAGGACAATAGCTTTATAAACAAGCTCCTTGGTCTCCCTACAAATGTCCTGGTCCTCAAACACTCTCTGCTTCATTCGGAAGAATACTACACTCCCAGAGCTCAGGCAGTGTTGTATTTCGGTGTCAATGTTGACTTTGATGGAGAGGTGGTCCACATTTTCTAATGTTACACCATTAAGCTGTATCTCTGGCATTGGAGAGGGATTGGCTGGTGACTGCTGGAAGATGACTTTGGTTTTCTCAATGTTCAATGACAGGCCGAGCTTCTCGTATGCTTCTGCAAAGGTGTTTAGAGTGGCTTGAAGGTCTTCTTCTGAATGTGCACAGATGACGTTGTCATCAGCATACTGGAGTTCTATAACAGATGTTGTAGCCTTGGTTTTGTCTTTCAATCTGTTGAGGTTGAATAGCTTGCATTTGTCTGATAGATGATTTCCACTCCAGTGGGAAGCTTCCCATCAACAAGATAAAGTATCATAGTGATGAAGATGGAAAATAAAGTTGGGGCAATACCATTCCTGTTTGACATCTGAAACAAAACATTAACCATTCGTTTACTAATAAATACCATTACAAAATGCAGACCCAGGCAATACTGTGTACCTCCACTGGTATCTACATGCAACACACACACACACATCTACTTTTAGTTTGGTTAAATCAAGTTTTCTTCCTGGTATGGTGAAGGCGGACTCATCTCTTAATTCTCTTCTTTCTTTCCTTGGGAATAGCTTCAATCCTGGAGAAAGTGGAACCTCCAATTCAGCATCCAAGTAAGTACCAAGCCAGTTGGTAGCAATAGGAGTGTGGGCATGGCCCTTAGAGAAAACTAGACTTTTCTTTGGGATACTGGGATCACCAGGGAGAAATGAGGGCAGGAATGTCGACCCCAAGATCTTGCTTTTGCATATTTAGACATCAATCCAAGCGAAGACAGATTAAGCAGCACGAAGATGGAAGCAATACAAGAGAAGGCACAAGCAATGTACAATATGGGCATGACGACAGATCATAGAATCATAGAATCCATGAGTTGGAAGAGACCTCCTGGGCCATCCAGTCCAACCCCCTGCCAAGAAGCAGGAATGTTGCATTCAAATCACCCCTAACAGATGGCCATGCAAGTAATGCAAAACATGGAGGCCAAAGTAGTATAATACATAAAGACAAGAGGAATACAATCTATGGACATGAAGACAACAGTTATATAAAATGTGAGGACGCAGACAGAAGTAATACAAATTATGGGTGTGCTGGCACGGTAGTGCCAGGAGTTTGAATTTCCTTTTCTTGCACTGCTAGCTTGTTTGAATTTATTTGGGTCATGCATTTTGCAATAAGGTAGTTCCCCAGGTTGCAATCATAGGGCCAGCAACCTACCAATCATCGTTAGAGCCTTTAGATCCACCCCTTTTCCCAGGTTTGGAGGGAAAGGAGGACTTTCAGTTCAGTCTCACAGTTTGAAGCCTTACAGCAGGACGTGTGGGCTTTCTCTCTCCCACCTGCACAAAGGCTTCATTTCTGACAGCTCCACTGGGGGAAGAAAGAAATATCTCCACAGCTTTGCTGGGGGGAAAAGTGTAACAGTTCCACAGGTCTACTAAGAAATACAGCACAGCTTTGCTGGGGAAGAAAAGTAATAGATCCAGCTTTTGCTGAGAGTTAAAGAAACAGGGTACCTTGGACTGTGAGAAGATCCAACCAGTCCATCCTCCAGGAAAGAAAGCCCGACTGCTCATTGGAGGGAAGGACATTAGAGGGAAAGCGGAAGTCCTTTAGCCACATCATGAGGAGACAGCAAAGCCTACAGAAGACAATGATGCTGGGGAAAGTGGAAGGCAAAAGGAAGAGGGGCCGACCAAGGGCAAGATGGATGGATGGCATCCTTGAAGTGACTGGACTGACCTTGAAGGAGCTGGGGGTGGTGATGGCCGACAGGGAGCTCTGGCGTGGGCTGGTCCATGAGGTCACGAAGAGTCAGAGACGACTGAACGAATGAACAACAACAAAGAAACAGATCCACAGCATTCGTGGAAAAAATCCAAAGGACACCAGCTTGGCAAATCTACAGGAACCTTGCCTGGTAAGCAGGGGCGGCTCATCCATTACGCAAAGTAAGCGGTCGCAGAACACTTTTTTTGCCAGGGGCGCAGAGGCGCCTCTGTAAATGCCCCTCGACCACCACTTGAGGAGCGCCCCCTCGGCTCACAACAGCCCCAGCAGTCCGGGGGGAGCCTCGGCAACCTATTACGCAAAGTAAGCATTTGCAGTATAGTTGATTGTGCCCAGGGGCGCTCTTGATGCGCTCTGGGGCGAAATAGACCATGACATATGCGAGTTGTAGTTACTGGGATGTATAGTTCACCTACAATCAAAGAGCATTCTGAACTCCACCAATGATGGAATTGAACCAAATATGGCACACGGTACTCCCATGTGTTGGGGTTCAGCCTGAGTTTGAACTTGAACCTGATTCTCTGTTTGTTCCTCCTGATGCTAATGAAAAATATATTTACTGATGCCAATGCTGCTGAAATTAGTGAGGAAGAAACTTCTGTAGGTTTGGAAAATGCCAATGTTCCTGAAATTAGTGAGGAAGGGACTTCTGTAGATTTGGAAAATGAAAGTACCAGTGTTCATGAGAATGTTTCAGAGGGAAGCCATGACCTTTCCCTCCCTTCTGCACCTGGGAACTTTAATGAGAACAGAAGGGGCCAGATTTGGCAAGACAGAAGTCAATCACTCAGCTTGCGAAGGTCTTCCCGATTAAAAGATATACAAACAACGGCTTCAAAGCAGAGGGGCGGTTCACGGAACCAATTCTTCGGCTTTAAGTGCCTTCCACCGGGCTGACTTTCTCAGTTCAGGCATCGTTTCAGATTGATGAAGACCTTGGCAGTTCTCCCGGTTTCCCTGGCCATGGTCTTGAAAGATTTCTAGGATATCAAGTACGGTTAGTGGATTGCTAACAGGTTCCAGTATTTTGCAGTGTGGCTTTGGGTTTTGTTTTGTCCATTTAAATTCATGTTTGCTGATTTTGCTGTGGCTTTTGACTTGCATTTTTCCTTTATTTGGTAACCATTTTTCTTAAATAAAAAAGGATTGTTTTTCACAGTCAAGTGTGGTGGATAGTTATCTTAGGGCCTCGTTTCCTGCTCTGGATTGCAACACCATGACAAACAGAAAATATATATCAATAATTGGGGGGGGGGGGGGGGCAAAATACTGTTTGCTTACCATTGAAAATTACCTATGGCTGCCTCTGCTGGTAAGGGCCACTCGGGCTATCCATAAAGCAGTTTGGAGTCTGGAGTAGGGGCCTCTCGCCAGTAACGTAGAGAAAGATTGCCCAAGGAGGGGTCAAAAGGTTTCCCTAAAGAAGAAAGGAACAGTTTTTTAAGCAGTTGCCTGTCCCTTGTTGGCAGATTGAGGAAGCTACTAGTTTTTCAAGATTATAAAGCATTTAATTCATTTGTTTGAAAACTTAAGGCTTACTAAAGAACTCTGTTGAACTTATTTTGAGCCTCTACAGAACTTTTTCAAGATTGGGAAAGGCGTACGGCTAGGCTGCATCCTCTCACCCAACCTTTTTAACTTGTATGCAGAACACATCATGTGATGTGCGGGGCTGGATGAATGCAAAGCTGGGGTGAAAATTGCTGGAAGAAACATTCACAACCTCAGATATGCAGATGACACCACTCTGATGGCCGAAAGCGAGGAGGAGCCGAGGAGCCTTCTAATCAAGGTGGAAGAAGAAAGCGCAAAAGCCGGGTTGCAGCTAAACATCAAAAAAAGCAAGATTAAGGCAACAAGAATTATTGACAACTGGGAAATAGAGGGAGAAATCGTGGAGGCCGTGACAGACTTTGTATTTCTAGGTGCAAAGATTACTGCAGATGCAGACTGTGGCCAGGAAATCAGAAGACGCTTCCTTCTTGGGAGGAGAGCAATGTCCAGTCTCGATAAAATAGTCAAGAGTAGAGACATCAGACTGGCAACCAAGATCCATTGCCTAGTTCAAGCCATGGTATTCCCTGTAGTCACCTACGGAGGTGAGAGCTGGACCTGAGGGAAGGCTGAGTGAAGGAAGAGAGGCGCTTTTGAGCTGTGGTGTTGGAGGAAAGTGCTGAGAGTGCCTTCGACTGCGAGAAGATCCAACCAGTCCATCCTCCAGGAAATAAAGCCCGGCTGCTCACTGGAGGGAAGGAGACGAGAGACAAAGCGGAAGTCCTTTGAATGCCACATCATGAGGAGACAGCAAAGCCTAGAGAAGGGAATGATGCTGGGGAAGGTGGAAGGCAAAAGGAAGAGGGGCCGACCAAGGGCAAGGTGGATGGATGGCATCCTTGAAGTGACTGGACTGACCTTGAAGGAGCTGGGGGTGGTGAGGGCCGACAGGGAGTGCTGGTGTGGGCTGGTCCATGAGGTCACGAAGAGTCGGAGACGACTGAACGAATGAACAACAACAACAGAACTTTGTGTTGGGAAACCTAAGGGACCCTTTAGCTGAGGCACCCCGGCGTCCCGTTGGGCATTCAGAAAGCGAGTCCTGTAAACAGACATGATCACAGGCCCAGCATGTGACAGCACAATGGGCATTAAGACAACTTTAATATAAAATTATCCAGATGTGATATAAAACCAAGGGCATGGAGACAGGTTTACTATTGGTTGCAAGGGATCCAATGTAGGAGAGAACCTCGAGGCTCAGGGCAAAGTAAAAGTGGATTCTCTGTTGCCAAAGCAACTGATCTTGGCTGAAGTGATGGAAGATGACTTGGGAGGTAGGGGAACAGGTTTGGCCCCATGGATCACTCTGCAATCTCTTCTTTTAGACCTGCGAGCCAGCAGAGACTAAACATCCACAGCCTCGGACCTGTACCTGCACCACAGTGAGTACTGGACGGGAAATATGTGTTATGTTTATATGTCATTGCAAAGGGTTTGCATCATCCGGTGTCCCTTTCTGATGACCTATCAGTAGGTGTCTATATAAGGAGGAAAGAATCCATCTTGGGTTGTTGTAGGTTTTTTCGGGCTATATGGCCATGTTCTAGAAGCATTCCCTCCTGACGTTTCGCCTGCATCTATGGCAAGCATCCTCAGAGGTAGAGAGTAGGGCTGGGCGGTTTCGTTCGTTAATTTCGTAATTCATTATTGATTCGTATTTAAAGTAGCTTACGATCCGATATTGAGCCATGCAGGAGCAACTAAAAATTGAAACGAATTTTTAATTTTATTTCGTAATTGTTTCGTAATTGGTTCAAAATCGTTTCAAAATCGTTTCGAAATCGTTTCGAAATTGTTTCGTTATTATTTCCGTATGTCTGGTGCAAGTTTTATAGCAGGAATAGTGTGAGGAGTAATTAAGAATCGAAACAATTTTTCTAATTTTCGTAATTATTTTCGTAATTTCGTAATTATATTTTATAATATACAATTATAATATAATATATAATATAATAATATAATATTAAAATAATATAATATACATTATATATTATATTATATTACATTATATTATTATAATACTATTATATTATAGTATTGTATATTATATTATTATATTATATATTATATTACTATATTATTATTATATATTATATTATAATTGTATATTATAATATAATATATGTAATATATTATATTATAATATAATGTAATATATTATATTATAATATAATGTAATATATTATATTATAATATATATAATATAATATAATATATATAATATAATATAATAATATTATTTATTTATTTATTTATTTACTGCTCTTATATACCGCAGTTCTCAGCCCAAGGGCGACTAATATAATATACAACAATATAATATAATCATATTATAATAATATAATATAATAATATAATATAATATAGTTGTTGTTAGTTTTATCACACCAACCGTCAACAACAGAGGGAGAGGGAAGCTTCAGAAGTTCCCCCGGTCCCATTTGGAGGTTTTTTAGCGTATTGCGCAATCGCATCTGCCATTAACGAATCGATTCGTAATTGTTTCGTAATTGTTTCGTAATTTCCGAAATTTCGTATATTTCGAACTTTTTTAAAGAAAAATTTCGGAATTCTTTAAAAAAACGAAACACAAAAACCCCCTAAAAACAAATCGAGTTTAGAAACAAATTTTTCCGTGGTTACCCAGCCCTAGTAGAGAGGTCTCTTGGAACTAGGAAAAAGGGGTTTATATATCTGTGGAATGACCAAGGAGGGACAAAGAACTCTTGTCTGTTGAAGCTAGATGTGAATGTTTCAACTGGCCACCTTGATTAGCATTTGATGGCTTGGCAGTGCCTGGGGGAATCTTTTGTGGAGAGTAGGGCTGGGCGGTTTCGTTCGTTAATTTCGTAATTCGTTATTAATTCGTTATTTTTTGATAACGAAGCGATATTGAAACATTCAGGAGCAACTAAAAAACGAAACGAATTTTTCCAATTCGTTTCGTAATTGTTTCGAAATTGTTTCGAAATTGTTTCGTAATTGTTTCGAAATTGTTTCGTAATTGTTTCGAAATTGTTTCGTTATTATTTCATTATTATTTCCGTATGTCTGGTGCAAGTTTTATAGTCGTTGTTTCTTTTATCACACCAACAGTCAACAACAGAGGGAGAGGGAAGCTTCAGAAGTTCCCCCTCTCCCATTTGGAGGGTTTTTTAGCGTATTGCGCAGTCGCGTCCGCCATTAACGAATCGATTTGTTATTGTTTCGAAATTGTTTTGTAATTTCTGAAATTTCGTAAATATCGAACTTTTTAAAAGAAAAATTTCGGAATTCTTTTAAATAACGAAACGCAAAAAACCCCTAAAAACGAATCAAGTTTAGAAACAATTTTTTCCGTGGTTGGACAGCCCTAGTGGAGAGGTGTTAAGATGTCCCTGATTGTTCCTCTCTGTTCTTTTGCTGTTGTAATTTTAGAGTTTTTTTAATACTGGTAGCTAGATTTTGTTCATTTTCATGGTTTCCTCCTTTCTGTTGACATTGTCCTCCTGCTTCTTGTGGATTTCAGTGGCTTCTCTGTGTAGTCTGACATGGTGATTGTGAGAGTGGTCCAGCATTTCTGTGTTCTCAAATAATATGCTGTGTCCAGGCTGGTTCATCAGGTTGGTTCAATAATTGGATAGACAGGATGAAGCACATGTTTTTGCTATAAAAACACTCTGCTGTATTTTGCTTGCTTCTGGGACACTTGCTATCCAGCTCACAGCAGTTCAGGGAGGTAGTAATTTGGGAATTATAAACCACTTCACGCACAAGCACATCCTGTGACAAGGGTTATGGGCCCAGTATTCATCCAGGCGCATTGCTGCTGCGCAAGGACTTGGATTGCATAACCCATCACCTCAATGGTGGGCAGTGAGCAGGTGAATATTCGCTGTTAAAGTGTTGCACTCCAGACCAGGAAAAGCCCCTCTGACTTTAAACACCACACAGTTGAGTAGAAATGCAACCCGTTTATTGAAGATAATTAAAAAGCAGAAAAAGTTTTAAAAAGCACTTTAAAGGAATAGGTAAATCCAATAAGGTAGGAAGATAAGCCAGAACAAACTCCAGAATTTGGAGTGAATTTGTCTGTGCAGAGTGTGTTTTTAAAGTTGCAGAATAAGTTTTGACTGAGCTTGTAATGTTTAGAGAGTCCTAAAAGCTTCTTGTTTTAGATTGAATTTGGATTGCCAGGTGTAAAGATCCCTTACCTTTTCCAGCCTGGATGGCAGGGCCTAGGAGAATGTATGCCAGTTAGTTGCAGCTTTAGTAAGCCTGGCAACAGGGCAGCAGTAGCCATTTTAGTTCAGGGAAGGCACCAGTTTAGAGAGGAGGAGTGTCCTAGGCCTGAGTCAGCATTAGAACAGCCAGGATTGGTTCAGAAAAGGGGGCGGAGTTTAGAAAGGTTTGGAGGGAAAGAAGAGGGCTTTTTCAGTCAGTCTGTTGTTGTTGGAGATTAGAGTAGGAAGGTAGTTGTAGGAGTTTCGTGTTAGAGATTAGTTAAGAGAAGGCAGTTTGCCTTAGGTTTGCCAGCAAAAGAAGCTGTAGCAGACTGGAACAGCTATCAGGGAGGGATAGCTGGAGTGTAGTTAGCTAGGCCATAGTTTAGGGTAGCTAAGCTACAGATGTATCTTGACAGAGATTCAGTTCCTGTCAAGTGTACTTGGTTTTAAAGAGAAGAAAATCTCTGTGTTGTAACAAAGAAAGAACCATTTACATGTAACCATTACGCTTTGAAGACAAGAACCAACATTTTCTCTGTAACAGCCAAGATTTTAAACAGCACTTACTTTCCTCTGTATTTTCATCAATAAACTTTCTTTGATTATTTTAAACTTAAAAAGCCTGAGTCAAGTGTGCCTTTGTGGCTATAGTCCCTTTTTCAAATAACCTCAACTGTTTTCCTTTAAAAAAGAAATATGAAGACACAGTGCTTGGTGATCTTAAAAATACTTTTATTATTTTGAGTAGCTAGAGTGTTCCTGTGCATTGCAGTTTATGGTGGCAGCGGAAGTTTAGTTAGAGAGACATCCCCCTCAAACGTTATATTGATGGCAGTGATGCGGTATTGATCGATATTGGCCATATACCACGTCTTTATAATTGGTGGCAGCGGTGGGATTTGTTTTCCCCCCTGTCAAGATATATCGGTGCCATATACCACGCCTTTATACCAGGGATAGTTAGTGCTTGGGTAGAAACAGCAAACATGGCAATTGATAAAGCCCTCAGCTTTGATAAGCCAAATGACCACAATTAGCTGTCTTGGATAACAAGTTAAACATGAGCCAACAATGTGATGCAGCAGCAAAGAAAGCCAATGGGATTTTGGCCTGCATCAATAGGAGCATAGTGTCTAGGTCCAGGGAAGTCATGCTCCCCATGCTCTATTCTGCCTTGGTCCAGAATACACCTGGAATATTGTATCCAATTCCGGGCACCACAATTGAAGGGAGATGTTGACTCTAAGCTGGAATGTGTCCAGAGGAGGGTGACTAAAATGATCATGGGTCTGGAGAACAAGCCCTATGAGGAGCGGCTTAAAGATCTGGCCATGTTTAGCCTGAAGAAGAGAAGGCTGAGAGGAGACATGGTGATAGCCATGTATAAGTATGTGAGAGGAAGTCGTAGGGAGGAGGGAGCAAGCTTGTTTCTTGCTGACCTGGAGAACAGGACGCAGAGCAATGGCTTCAGACTACAGGAAAGGAGATTCCACCTGAACATGAGGAAGAACTTGCTGACTGTGAGAGCCATTCAGCAGTGGAACTCTCTGCCCCGGAGTGTGGTGGAGGCTCCTTCTTTGGAGGCTTTTAAACAGAGGACTCTGCTGATAGGCAGGCCGAAGCACATGTTTTTGCTCTGAAAAAAACTCTGCTGTATTTTGCTTGCTTCTGGGACACTTGCTATCCAGCTTGCAGCACTTCAAGGAGGTAGTTATTTGGAAATTATGAACCACTTCATGAACAAGCACGTCCTGTGACAAGGGTTATGGGCCCAGTATCCAGCCAGGTGAGTTGCCACTGCGCAAGGGCTTGGTTAGCGTTTAGTTAGCGTTTGGGGAGAAACAGCAAATATGGCAACTGATTTATTTATTTATTGTGTCAGTAGCAGCGAGACAGTTGTATTACACTTTTAACAAAACAGGGGGGAGTCTCTCATTGGGTATAAGCCATGGATTGAGGTTCTGGGTTTGAGCCTGCCACTTTTGGACTCTTGCTTGCTGGGGTGTTCCAGCGAGTGTCTCTGTAGATCTTAGAAACCTATTTCTTTATTTAAGTCGTTGATGTGCTGGTTGATACCCAAACGGGGGATGAGCTGGAGATGTCTCTGCCTTGGTCCTTTCACTATTGGCTGCTACTTCCCGACGGATGTCAGGTGGTGCAATACCAGCTAGGCAGTGTAATTTCTCCAGTGGTGGAGGGCACAGACACCCCGTGATAATGCACCATGTCTCATTAAGAGCCACATCCACTGTTTGAGTGTGGTGAGATGTGTTCCACACTGGGCTTGCGTACTCAGCAGTAGAGTAGCACAGCGCAAGGGCAGATGTCTTCACTGTGTCTGGTTGTGATCCCCAGGTTGTGCCAGTCAGCTTTCGTATGATACTAGCTGTCCCCTGCCACACGTTGATGTGGCCTATATTAAGAATTTTCAAAGTAGAGGTAGATATCTGGACTATTATGAAAGAGAGGTACCTACCTATTCCTTCCCCTCTTTTTCTTCCCCTTCCCCTTTCTCTCCTTTCTTCCATCTCTACCTCTTTCACTCCAGGCCGTTGCTGGCACAGGCTCCGCCACGTGGAGCTCTCCTGTGTTTGCAAGCGCACGCGCACCCCACCCACCCCCATCCCAGTATGCATGCCCAGTGGTATCTTCTCCTTTTTTAGGATTTGTAAGTTCTTTTTTTGTTTTTTATTATTGATGATCACACCTTGTATGGTGAGGAGTTCTGTTGTCAAATTTGGTGGGTATTGGCCCAGCGGTTCTTTTGTTTTATAAGCCACTCATTACGACATGAGCATTTTTATATAGATAGATTGTTTCTAGCGCCCACTTTTTGCTTGATGTTCAGGCAGTGCTTCTTGTAGGTCAGAGCACGGTCCAGAGTGACTCCCAGGTGTTTGGGTGCGCTGCAATGCTCCAGTGGGATTCCTTCCTTCCCAGGTCATAATCCTCAGAGCTCGGGATGCTTGTCTGTTCTTGAGATGCAAGGCACATGTCTGTATTTTAGATGGATTAGGGATCAGCTGGTTTTCCCTGTAATAGGCAGTAAGAGCACCTGATAAAGCCCTCAGCTTTGATAAGCTAAATGACCACAATTACGACATGGGTGACTCACACTCTCTCAGCCTCAGAGCGAAAGTTAAGGTAACTCTAGCTGAGAAATCCCTGAGATAGATTTTCTTTAGGGTTGCCATAGATAAAGTAACTGAAATATATATTCAAAATTAAGAATCAAATCGTAGACTGTTGTCTTTCCAGGTGAAATCAGCCCAGGTGTCCAAACTGCATCCCACCTCGTATCCACCTGCATCCCATGGACTTTCTTACCGAGACCCTAAGAAGAAAAAGAAGAAGAGGAAGCACTCCATCTTCCAGGAAAGCTCCCCCAACATCTCCACCATCTTTTGCACCCACCCAGACCCCTTGCTGCAGGGAAGGAAAGGCAAACCCACCATATATCCACGGATGAAATAAAAACCTCCAGTGTCCGACCACTTTGGGCCCCGCAGTGCTCCTTTCTCCAGGACCGTTGGATGAATTTAGGGCTGGGTGCATCTGGGAGAATTGTCCTGTCCGTAGTCGTGCAAGATCTTTCCCTTCTCTACCTTACTTACTTAGGCGATCCCTCGTAGCTCGAGGATGATGGTTCTCCAGATCATAGAATCATAGAATCATAGAATCAAAGAGTTGGAAGAGACCTCCTGGGCCATCCAGTCCAACCCCATTCTGCCAAGAAGCAGGAATATTGCATTCAAATCACCCCTGACAGATGGCCATCCAGCCTCTGCTTAAAAGCTTCCAAAGAAGGAGCCTCCACCACACTCTGGGGCAGAGAGTTCCACTGCTGAACGGCTCTCACAGTCAGGAAGTTCTTCCTAATGTTCAGATGGAATCTCCTCTCTTGTAGTTTGAAGCCATTGTTCCATGTCCTAGTCTCCAAGGAAGCAGAAAACAAGCTCCCTCCCTCCTCCCTGTGGCTTCCTCTCACATATTTATACATGGCTATCATATCTCCTCTCAGCCTTCTCTTCTTCAGGCTAAACATGCCCAGTTCCCTAAGCCGCTCCTCATAGGGCTTGTTCTCCAGACCCTTGATCATTTTAGTCGCCCTCCTCTGGACACATTCCAGCTTGTCAATCTCTCTCTTGAATTGTGGCGCCCAGAACTGGACACAATATTCCAGATGTGGTCTAACCAAAGCAGAATAGAGGGGTAGCATTACTTCCTTAGATCTAGACACTAGGCTCCTCTTGATGCAGGCCACAATCCCATTGGCTTTTTTTGCTGCCCCATCACATTCCTGGCTCATGTTTAACTTCCTCCCCACGAGGACTCCAAGATCTTTTTCACACGTACTGCTCTCGAGCCAGGCATTGTCCCCCATTCTGTATCTTTGCAGATGTAGTGTCCTGGTGGTGGGTGTGGAGCCCTATTCTTGATCTGCGTATTATTCCGCAGTGAGGACATCGGTTTCCAGACGGAAGGCGGTCCTCGTCATGGTTGGCTTGACGTGCCTTCCTCTTGGCACGTTTCTCCCTTTTGCCCTCCATTCTGTCAGGATTAATTTAGTTATATATGTGTTTTATTTATTTTTTTGCAAATAAATTTTTATTAAGATATCATAAACTACAACGAAAGAGAGGGAATAATTTGAAGAAGATAGAAAAGTAGGAAAATTTCAACCACACATCACCAATAAAGAAGAAGAAAAAAACTGAGAAAATGGAAAAATTATGATAAAAAAAATGAAAAATAAATTTTTTTGTGCTTCTATTTATTGCAAATATGAATTAGAAATGCTGTGCAGAAATGTTTATACTATGAGGCTGTGATTAAGTGAACTTGAGGAAAGCAAGATAAGGTTTGTTCTTGCTGAGAACAGAAGGGAGTAACCAGGCTCAGCAAGATGTGAAGAAGCTTTCGGTTTTGACTAGTTCCTGAATTGCAGCTCGCTGTAGAAAGACGTGTCTGATGTACGTACTTAGTAAACTTAGTTTCTTTTGTAACTCAAAGCCTGCAGAGTCCTTATTTTGCAACTCAGTGTCTGCTTGATCTAGCATTCCTTCCGCTGGGTATCATCAATCTCTGACACATTCATGCCTTATCGAATTCTGCAACATTGCTGGTCACAGCTGACCTCCAGTTAGCCAAAGATGAATGGATGAATGAATGAATGTAGGTATGGGTGCATCTGGGTGAATTGTCCTTGTCCTGCAAGATCCTTCCCTTCTCTAGAAAGATAGATTTAACAAGGGATTCAAACCCAATGATTGCCTCCTCGCAAGCTAAGCTTTCGGTTATCATAGCTTCCATGTACATCACTTCATTAGAACTTAATATATCTAGGCACATCTCCTTCGTCCTTTCATTCCACTTCAGTCTAGTGTGTTGTTGGCATGTTTGTTCGAGTGGGAAAGTATTACTTTGCTCCAAGTCTAGGGTGAGGAGAAGGGGGAGATGATCACTAAGTAAATAGTTTTCTACAGCAAATGTATCAATGCTGCTTGCCATGGAGGGTGAAATCAAAGTCATAAAAAACAAGTCTGGAAGATAAAGGGCCACTATATCGAGCAAACCAACATTCCACATGGACAACATTGCATGGACAATAACTAAGGAAGTTCTCTATTGATTTTCTGAGTTGGTCTGGTCAATAGAAGCTTCCCAAAGGCAAGTTTTGATTATCAACAATGTTAAGCTAGGCTGCCCACCTGTCCGGCACACAAAGCAAACTTCTCTTGTCAGATCAGGGACAGGAAAACCTTTCTTGAATCAATCAACTTCTTCAACAACAGAACAATAGCTCAATGCCTCAGTTAGAATCATAGAATCAAAGAGTTGGAAGAGACCTCATGGGCCATCCAGTCCAACCCCATTCTGCCAAGAAGCAGGAATATTGCGTTCAAATCACCCCTGACAGATGGCCATCCAGCCTCTGCTTAAAAGCTTCCAAAGAAGGAGCCTCCACCACACTCCGGGGCAGAGAGTTCCACTGCTGAACGGCTCTCACAGTCAGGAAGTTCTTCCTAATGTTCAGATGGAATCTCCTCTCTTGTAGTTTGAAGCCATTGTTCCGCGTCCTAGTCTCTAGGGAAGCAGAAAACAAGCTTGCTCCCTCCTCCCTGTGGCTTCCTCTCACATATTTATACATGGCTATCATATCTCCTCTCAGCCTTCTCTTCTTCAGGCTAAACATGCCCAGTTCCCTAAGCCGCTCCTCATAGGGCTTGTTCTCCAGACCCTTGATCATTTTAGTTGCCCTCCTCTGGACACTTTCCAGCTTGTCAATATCTCTCTTGAATTGTGGTGCCCAGAATTGGACACAATATTCCAGATGTGGTCTAACCAAAGCAGAATAGAGGGGTAGCATTACTTCCTTAGATCTAGACACTATGCTCCTATTGATGCAGGCCAAAATCCCATTGGCTTTTTTTGCCGCCACATCACATTGTTGGCTCATGTTTAACTTGTTGTCCACGAGTTGGCCGATCCCCCCCCCCCCCCCCCCCCGGACGCAGGGACATGTAGGTTTCGTAATGTCATCATCCCATTACTTGCCATTGTCCCTGATCGTCCCGCCTCCTCTTCTCTGATACGTCAATCCCCAGAAGCGGGGAAGCCTTGTGATTGGCTCAGGCTGAGGGCGGGCCGCCAAGCCTCCTCCCAGCTGTTCAAGCCGCCAGCCAATCACCATCGAGCGGGGTGGGGAAGAGAGGGCGGGAAATTTGAAATCCCTGTACATGTTGTGTCTATAAAAATGCTTCCAAACTTTGTATTGGCATGCTTGCAGGTGAATGATCTCTGCAACTGCATCCGCTTCAGCTGAATCGCTCAATAAACCTCGGTGCCACTTCTTCGCCTTGGCAAGAGTCTCATTTCAATTATTAATTTTCATAAAATTGCTGGAATCAGGCTTCTCTGACGGCTCGCCAAGGTCACGGACCCTCTTTGGTGCGGTCCTAGGGGTCTCTCTTACTGGGGAGACCCTCCTAAAGTCCGTATTGACTTCACCACGTGTTATAGATTCCGTGAAAAACTACAGTGACTCAGACAAAGTAATTATGTTTTTAAATTGTCAAGATTTTAGCTGCTGCCTTTCAGTGGCAAGATTTCTGAATGAAGTCTGTAAACTGAATGTGTAGCAAATGTGAAGTTCCTTTTTCTATTATTTGTACTGTAAATGCCAATAAAGGCTTATTGGATTGGATTGGAATTTCCCTTCTCTACCATACTTACTTAGGTGATCCCTTGTAGCCTCGGGAATGATGGTCTTCCAGATGTAGTGTCTTGGTGGTGGGTCCGTAGGGTCAGACCTGGTTGGCATTTGGATGGGAGACCGCAAGGGATACCATGCCATATTTCAGAGAAAGGAACTGTCAGGTCTCTTCCAACTCTAGTATTCTATGGGGATTTTGAGATCTTACTTACTTACTTAGAATCATAGAATCATAGAATCAAAGAATCAAAGAGTTGGAAGAGACCTCCTGGGCCATCATCCAGTCCAACCCCATTCTGCCAAGAAGCAGGAATATTGCATTCAAATCACCCCTGACAAATGGCCATCCAGCCTCTGCTTAAAAGCTTCCAAAGAAGGAGCCTCCACCACACTCCGGGGCAGAGAGTTCCACTGCTGAACGGCTCTCACAGTCTTCCTAATGTTCAGATGGAATCTCCTCTCTTGTAGTTTGAAGCCATTGTTCCATTGCGTCCTAGTCTCCAAGGAAGCAGAAAGGAAGCTTGCTCCCTCCTCCTCCCTGTGGCTTCCTCTCACATATTTCTACATGGCTATCATATCTCCTCTGAGCCTTCTCTTCTTCAGGCTAAACATTCCCAGTTCCCTAACCCGCTCCTCATAGGGCTTGTTCTCCAGACCTTTGATCACTTACTTACTTACTTACTTAGGCAATCCCTCGTAGTCCGAGGATGATGGTTCTCCAAGTGTAGTGTCCTGGTGGTGGGTCCATAGGTGGCTGTGGACACCTATTCTTGATCTGCATGTTATTCCGCAGTGAGGACATCGGTTTCCAGATAAAAGGCGGTCCTGGTCCTGGTTCCTCTTGGCACATTTCTCCCTTTTGCCCTCCACTCGTGCCTCTTCGAATTCTGCAGCATGGCTGGTCACAGCTGACCTCCAGTTAGCCAAAGAGTGTCCCCCTATGCATCCCAGGAATGCATAGCATTGAGACAAGGCTGTTCAAGTGGAGCCAAACTGCATTAATTCTGCAATGCAGAAGCATCTCGTTGGTGGATCTGTGTCACTGGGAGCAGGCCCATCCTTGGCAGCCAGACTACTAACGGGGGCTGGGTACAGGGAGCACACCACTCCGCTGTTACACCAGCTCCACTGGCTGCCAATTAGTTTCCGAGCACAATTCAAAGTGCTGGTGTTAACCTATAAAGCCCTAAACGCCTCCGGCCCTGTTTACCTCTCTGAACGTATTCTCCCCTATGAGCCATCATAGAGAGGCCCTGCTCTCGGTCCCACCGGCCTCGCAAGCGCGCCTGGTGGGGATGAGGAACAGGGCCTTCTCGGTGGTGGCCCCTCAGCTCTGGAACTCTCTCCCACTGGAGATCAGAACCGCCCCTGCTATCCTGACATTTAGGAAACTGGCGAAGACCTGGTTATGGAGACAGGCATTCGACGAGTGAGCCAACACCCTGAGATATGGATGGAGGAGGATGATCAACGATTTTAGTGTGTCGACTGACCATTATAGTTATGGATTGTAATTGAGCTCTGGTGTGGGCTGGTCCATGAGGTCACGAAGAGTCTGAGACGACTGAACAAATGAACAACAACAATAATCAATAATAAATAATCAAATCAATCAACTAGTAAAGGGAGGGGCGATGGTTGGATGGGTCTGGGTGCATATGCCAGCAGTCCTCCTGCCCTGAAATGCATACTGGGTTTGGAGACCTCCGTCCAA